>NW_012130080.1:5275568-5319052 GCF_000143395.1 Atta cephalotes | reverse complement strand
ATTAATTAATAAATTAATTATTATAATTAAATTTATTAGTAAGTTAAGTTAGTATTTATTATAATAAAATAAATATTATTATATATTATTACTACTATATATATATATATATATATATATATATATATATATTTTGTACATATGTATCACTTTTTATTTCAGCACGGTTTATATGGCAGTTTCCTAGGTTGCTTTATATATGTAATTTTGGGATCCTGCAAAGATGTACCCATGGGACCTACTGCTATAATATCTTTGTTAACTTATCAAACAGTGTCTCACTTAGACTTTCCAGTGATGCATGCAATTTTATTGTCCTTTTTGGCCGGAATCGTGGAGTTAATAATGGGTATATTTGGCCTCGGTAAGTCATCTTCAATAATTTGTCAAGATTAATTTAATTGAAAACATGTAAAAAAAATGTCATTATTAAGTTACGTAAAATAGCGATATTAAACAATAATTTAAGCCTTAGTAGTTACTTCAACCATATTGAATCGTGACATCATAAGCGAGAAATGACATGTTGATTTTGCTTGCATACCATTTGTAAATAAAGAGAATTTGGATGAAATGAAAAGAAATCACTTTAAAACAGTTGTAAAAACGAATGAAGAATCTCCTTATCTCCTTTGATAAGCAGTAAACAATCGAAAAAAGTATCGTAAAGTAAAAATAGGCTACGCATGCGCATTAAGCAAAAACTAGTAAACTCATTTTACGTGCCTTTACGATTACTTACCTGCCTAACTCAAGAGAGATAGGATAATTTTCGTCTATTTTTACAAGCGATCATTTCATTTCATACAAATTCTTTTATTTACAAATGACATACAAGAAAAATCAATGTGTCGCTTATAACATTTCTCGCTTATGATGTCACGATTTAATGTGATGAATATGGCTGAAGTGAGTACTCAAGAGTCTTAACACGAATTAAACATTGTTTTTAAATTAACTTCACAATTAATGGTTTTAAATTAAATTTAAAACAAAAATAAAATGATTATAAAATATAAAATAAAATAAAAATAAAAATATTAAGAAACGCTTTAGTTAAATTTTTTTACATTTTCAAACAGAAGTTAACAGTACGTTATTTCTATTTAAATATTAAAATATCATTTCTCTTTCAAAATTTTATTTTTATTGCGAAACCGCAATGTGAAATGAATAAAATAATTGAGATTATATTTTATGTTTTAAAAGGATTTCTAATAGATTTCGTATCTGGGCCAGTAAGTTCAGGTTTTACGTCAGCAGTGGCTTTGATAATTGTTACATCGCAAGTCAAAGATATCCTCGGTATTCCTGCCAAAGGTTCTCAGTTTATTGAGATGTGGCAGAGTATCGGTAAACTGATACATACGACATCCGTCTGGGACACTACTTTGGGAATATCCTGCATAGCATTGCTATTAATTCTAAGGGTATTTATTTAATATAAGAAATATATTACATGAAATTATTAAAATTTTCCCTCAACACAACATTAATATTTAAATTTAATCAAGCGATTTATGGTAGATATCGTTTACATAAAATACATATAAATTTAATATTGAGCTTTTGTTTTTAAAATGTGGACGAAAATAAATTGTGAAATAAAATACAAACAAATATAAATTTAATATAGAGAGTATTTTATTTAAAAGAGAAAAAAAATAAATTATATATAGCTGCATGTAATCCTAAATAAATATTTGTAACAATTTTGAGTGGTGAGATGATAAAATTATTAACGAGAAACTTTCAATAAAGCAGTTCAATTTAATATTAATATTAAATTTAATATTACTACAATTGTAATAAAATAATATTTTTATACGTATTTTAATTACAGTTATTAGGCTCATTCAAAATCGGCCCGAAAAAAAGAGGAGCTTCTTACTACAAAACATCGTGTTGTGAATAAAATCATTTGGCTGATCAGCACCTCGCGAAATGCAATTTTAGTAGTAATTTGTGGTTTAATAGGCTGGAGCTTTTCGGACGAGCCACCTCTTCTACTGATCGGTATGAGAAATAAAATCTCTTTTTTCTTTAAATTGAGTAATCGAAAAACAAACTTTAAAATTTTTATTAAAAGTTTGTAAGTTTGTTTTTTTTTTCAATTTAAAAAACTACAATTATATTTAAATTGCACGCAATATAAATAAATGCAAAATTTCATTTTAAACTATGCCAATAATCCGTAAAAATTCCGATTATTAATTACAGTGACGTGAAATATTATATAAAATTTGTTTTGGTTACATATATTTTATTGTAAAAGAAATATATTATATTATTAATTATATCGTGATATAAAATAATGCCCTACAGAATGTTCCAAAAATAAAACACACTAAAATTTCTCATTTCAGGCCACATATCGAAAGGCATGCCTACTGTACAAATTCCACCATTTGGATTTACCAATGGCAACATGACAGTCACGTTTATTGAGATGCTCGGTAATCTGGGCAGTGGCCTCATCGTTATACCACTCATCTCTCTAATGGAAGACATCGCTATCTGCAAGGCTTTCGGTAAGAGTATCTTATCTTAGAAAGTTACAGAAAGTTACAATACTATTCTCTGCTGTATCCATATTCCATATTAAGAATTGATTTGATTTTGATTGAAGGATCAAGTTAAAATCTTCTCAATATAATTGAATTTCTTAGTTGAACTTATTATATAACACATTTTTAGAATTATCATATATTTAATAAGGAGGATTATTTACGGAATTTATGCGTTTTTTATAGCCAATGGAAAATCAGTGGACGCTACGCAGGAGCTAATAGCGATTGGTATAACGAATATTGGAAATTCCTTCATGCAAGCTTTCCCAAGCACAGGATCCCTTAGCAGGAGTGCAGTAAATAACGCTTCTGGCGTTAGGACACCATTTGGCAGCATTTACGCTGGTGAGTTTCACTTATAATTTTTGCAAATTATTATATCTATTTATCCTTTGTCGAAATCGGACGTAAAGTTAAAAGCGGTCAAAAATCGGAGAATAACTTTTTTTAATTATTTTTTTATATAGAGATTACTTGCATGCCTTCGCTGAATATACAATATATTTCAATAATATACATGGAAAGAACGATTTTGCTGAAGTATCTAAAAATTTAGATACAGATTACAAAATAGTTTTATTTAAATCATTAAAATAATTTATGTTATATAATTTATGTAATATAAATAATTTTGTATTAATATAAAAACCACCAAAAGTAAGATATTTAAATTAATTGCTAGTGTTAATTTTTTAGCATTGTTATCAAGTTTAATAATATTTTGATAGTTCAACAAAATTTCAGATCTAGCTAAATTTTTGAATATTTTAGCAAAACCATTCTTCCCGCGTGTATACACGTATCTATATTTCCACAGTGTTCAAATCACATTTCGCTTAAATTTACCGATCGATTAATATTACAGAAGGAATTAGTCATAATTATGGTACAACATTTATGTATGTGTGTGTGTTTCAGGTTTATTGGTAATTTTAGCTCTACTATTCCTCACCCCATACTTCAGTTTCATTCCACGTGCCACTTTGGCGGCGATCATTATCGCTGCAGTTATCTTCATGGTCGAAGTCAAAGTGGTGAAGCCTATGTGGAGGACGAAAAGTAAGAGCGCGTGTTTTTCATTCATTAGTATACAATACATTTACTTCAATACGCCATAAATAATTTCTCTTCTGTATCGCAGAATCGGATCTCATCCCGGGGGTAGGCACGTTCGTCGCGTGTTTGATACTACAATTGGAGATCGGTATCCTCTGCGGAATCGGAATAAATATTCTCTTTATTTTATATCACGCTGCCAGGCCGAAAATATCTGTAGAGAAGCTTAAGGTAATTATTAATTTTTACTTAAAAATATAAAAAACCATGCTTGATCTATTTTAACTCTTCAATTCACTCCATTCTTGATTCAAGCTCGCAAGCACTCCTTGTGAATTTGAGCGATATTTTATAATGTTCCATTTTTTTCTTTTATTCAACAGACTCATCACGGTGTCGAGTATTTAATGCTGACACCGGATCGTTGCTTGATATTCCCCTCAGTGGACTATGTCCGTAATTTGGTGACCAAGTACAGCCGACGCGCCGAGAGCGTCGCGACGCCTGTGGTGATTGACTGTTCGCATATTTACGGTGCAGACTTTACAGCTGCCACGGTCATTGAGATCCTGACAAAGGATTTCGCCAAAAGAGGCCAACCGCTATTCTTCTACAACCTGAAGCCGTCGGTGAACGCTGTATTCGAAGGCGTCGAGCCTAAGGACTTCATCGTCTATTATAATCAGGAAACATTAGATGATCTACTGAAAGAGAAGGGCTACATGAAGCAAATTCAATAGAAACCTCATGAAACAGGATATCGTTTCCCGATCATGAAAGATACAATCTGTACTTTCATTGAGTGTTTCTTGAGGCTGTTATTCGGATTCAATAGCCGACTACCAAAAATACACGAAAGACTTTCGATATCTTTCGATTCTTAATGCAGTCGACTGGACTGCAAGGCAGATCGTGAATCTTTTTAAATCAAATCGCCATGAAAGCGAAATTTTTATGAAGCAAATTATGTATTTATTCCAAAGAAAATCTTTGGAATGAAATCTAACTCTAAAGAACGAAATCTCATTCTCAAAAATTAATAATTGAGCCTCTTTTTTTAACATGGCTCAATTATCATTCTTTGCTACTTTTTAATAGAATTAAATTCCATTCCAAAGATTAATCTCTGATTCTCTAAAATTTTAAAGAGTATTCATTGTCGTTAATTTAACAGTGTTTCGCTTGAAATTTCGAGCGACAACGACAATAAAAAAACGTAGAAAATATCGTTGACCTAATGATAATGCCTAAAAGTTCAAAAGCAGCTTTAATATATAGCTCGTTTAAATGAAATAATTTTGATTTGCGCGTAAGTATGGAATCAGTCAGAAAAGGCAGAAAAAATGCTGAAATTTGTTTATGCATGTATCTTGAACACATTTCAAGTATATAATACTGCTGTCGTTATATATCTCGGAGAAAGAGAAATGTTATACGTAGGAAAATCAGCTTGAAAATATTCTATATGATAAAATACTACAGAAATTCCAGAAGCAAACGTCTGAACGTCCGACTACGAACGCCTGAAAAATTAAATGCCGCTTAGAAGGTGCCTTTTAGACATTTTAAATATCTCATAGATTCTTAATGAAATTCTTGTCTCATCTAAGTATTTATTTAACTTCGCGATGAAGTTGAAAAACATCTGCGTGACGTTATCAAATCGATATCACTCAGCGTTTTTCTCATATTTAAACCCTTTCACGCTATTTGAAATTCACAAAGAAAATTTCCATTGTACATTTTTATACACCTGCTGCTTCATACAAAATAGCATCTTCTACATTCTAGGAGTGCGTGTACATATGATATAATAAGTTTGAACGATACTGTGATAATTTTATAAACAATATGTCTGGTGGACAATCCAGCGCGGCGGAGAGATATTTATACGGCATGTGTGAATATTGTAGATCTCTCTCGTAGAATTTTTAAAAACGTTTCTGCATTGACGGTGCGTGATTCATAGTTTACACGCGTCGACAAAAAGTTTGCAAAGCGTAACCAGTTTACGATTATTTTCGATCGATACACGAGAGAAATTGTTTTTTTCCATTATATTTCCGCATATGTTTAAAAAGATTTAAAAAAAAATGCTATAATATAAAAATAATTAACCATATATATATATATGTTATAATAATCATAAAAATAATTTTGTTATTATTATAACTGTAATGACATCATAATAATAAAGAGAATTCACAATTTGATTTTATGTAAGTTACATAAACGGCGATTTTTAATTATGCGGTAATATAATAGCAAAAGCAAAAGTTGTTGTGTTCTTTCGATAGTAATAAATTCTCATCGTTAAAAAGATGGATTTATGCGGCTTGTTACTTCGGCGAAATAATGTCGATATTAATCTATAGAGAAATAACTAATTGTGACTATAATATGAATAATTACGTTACATAAAAAAAGATTATAAAATCCTGTGGTAAATTACTTAATAGCGCTGCGTCTGTGCTGTCGAAGATAATAAGCTTCACTCAATAGACTTATAAGTGATTCAGTAATGTATAAATCTATTGCAATTAATAGTTTGTTTTATATTACATACATATAATATGTATGTATATATATTTATATATGTCACTTAATATAATTATATAATTATAAGTATATAATCGTGTATTAATTTTCTTTGTCATTTTCAGTCCCTAGCATGAAAAAACGTAATTAGTTTCGAAACAATCTTTGCACGATCAGTAACGCGTTGCATTTCTTGCGCAAAAATAACACAATAATTAAATAGTCGCAAAAAAACAACATTAAAAGATAACATTCTAAGATAAAAATCGTATCAAAAAATTTAAACTAATATCCTCAAAGTATTCAAAAATAATCTGAAAAATATTATTATACAAAATCACTCTCTTGTTTCCATCTCATATACATATATTCGGCACCCCTTATATGCATGTAGCATAATATTCGTCTTTCGACTACAGATAATGATGTATCGATGACGGGATGAATTGGTCCATCGAAGGTCACTCTCATTAACCTGATCGTTCATCGGCAGATATATCTTATCCCTATACACCGCATTATATAGGGCGATGGTCTCCCTTCTCCTAGCCGGCCGAGCGTTATCGATTGTTACGAACACCGTCGTCAGAACCGTAGCAGAGAATCGCGGTGCCTACAGCGAATTAATTTCAATCTGTCTGTTTCAGCAGGACAAGTAAAAAAAAATTCTCGGATTATAATTTTTAGAAAAAAAAAAAGAGAGGAACCAAAAATCCATCGCAGAGTTTTAGGAAAAGTGATAGCAAATGTAACGATTATAATCGAGCTTACAGTTGATTCGCAGTCAATATAGACGCTGATTCCTTTCCTCAACTTCCTTTCATCTCGCGAGATAAGAGTGATATCTCGCGTACGGACGTTGCGACGCGTCGACTTTCCGTCGATTGTAACACGCATGACGACAGAAGTGGCGCCGGTCAGAAATGGGGACCGCGGACCAGTTACGGGTCTGCCCGTGCAGTTTGATAACGCGCTAAATGTGCACTTTCCGCGCGCGAGACCGTGTGTCCGCATCCGCAACCCTCCACCGGCTGCGCCAGTCGCACGTTGGCCGATGACGGACGCGCACGGGGTGAAAGTAAACGTGTCTCCGACCGGCGACACGCTACTCCGGGGTAAGTGTAACTCGACTTCGGATTTAGTCATCCGGTTTGTCCAGCGGAGTGGCCCGATCTTTCCGGACATTCCCGGGACGTCCTGTCGTTTTGGAAATTCCCGGGGGTGACAAACATTTCTTGTAATTTATTCTGCTTTCGAGTTAAGCGGATTGCAGAGATCCGCTTTTGCATTTTATTTCTCACCTTCAAACATAAAGCGATTATGAAAACAACACTGACTTTGACGCAAAATTACTTTGTGTTTTATGGAAATAGAAAGAGTATACTTCAACCACGAGAAATGAAACGCATCCATTATGCATTTCAAATCTTTTTACATGTACGAGATTATGTAATTTTTGAGGAATACATTTTCCGTCTATGAAAGTCTGATTGCTTTTAAATATTTTGATGGGCATTTCAGAAATTTGAAAAATATAAGAATATGTTAAATTTTATTCATTAATAGAGTATCTTTTTATTACAATTATATTCATATTGCAACTTTTATAGAAATTCAATTTAATATACCGATCATTTTACGCTAAAAATTACTTATTTTTAGCATTAAAAATACTAAACAACAGTGATCTTATTACTTAAAATAAATAAATAATCACTATCTTCTATTATTAAATTCCTGTAAGGCAATATTATCATTTAGCATCCTTTCATTTTAATTCTAAAAAAATACATAAGCGATTTTTAATCTCCATGAAAGATTTCTTCTTCATTAATTATGTATAATTGAGAAATATAATCATAAATTTTTGTTGAATGTACACTGAGAAAAAAGTTGTTAACTTGCTAAATGTGTTTAGTTCATAGTGAATATTTAGTTCAAGTATTTAAATATTTAAGTTAAGTATACCTGAGTCATGTCAACAAAATTTTGTAATTTAAAACATTTTACTTGTTTGAATTAATAAATATTTGCTTGACAATCCGCTACATTTAGTTAAATCAACTAATATTTTTTTTAATCAACAACTTTTTCTCAGTGTATCTTCTCTTTATAATGTTTGTTGTATTAAATTATTGTAAGGAAAAATTACTATCTTGGCATCTTTTTATTTTAATTCTGTAATAAAGAAATACACAAACAATTTTTTATAATCTTCATGAGAAATTTCTTCTTCATCAATTTCAAATTAGATATAATTGAGAAATATAATCGTACTAAATTTTTGTTCAATGTAAGTTTCCTTGCTGTCTTCTATTTGTAGTATTTCTCAATTCTCCTTATATCAAAATTTAAAAATGCAGAGAGATCGGACCACTCGGTCCGTCGGACGACACAGATACTATCGTATTCGATTTTTCACCCGCTGTCGGATACACCAGTTGCATTTCCGCGCATAATTCACGAGCGAAGATTATTCCTGTCTGATCGTAACACATAGCGCATATACAAGATATCGGAAAATCTTTCAGACATCGCAAAGAGTATCGGCGCGAGCGTATTGGTGTCGATGAAGGAGACGGCGAACAACGCGGCGATATAATGGCATCCAGGAAGCCGACCAAGTACGACGATTCGTAAAATCGCGAAGATGGAATTGCGAAAAGGCTCCTGGAAGATCGCGATTCTCGTGTGTGCATTGGTCATCTACCTGTGGATGCTCTTCGTTGATCACTCGCACGTGTTAACTGACATATCGCAGAAGATCACACTACAGAAAACGCGAGTTCCCTCAAGGTCTGTCTTGTATCAAAGTTCTGATCGATCTAGGATCGAAGACATGCCTCCGGATGGCCGGACGGATTCGAAGAAATCGCAATCTCTTTTACCTCGAAACGTGAGCGGTACGCTTGAGGGAGGTATATCGGAGTATCAGACACTTAAGCAACAAGGTCTGCTACCAAGCCGGCAATTACCGACCGCTCTGATAATCGGCGTGAAGAAAGGCGGAACGAGAGCCCTTTTAGAGTTCTTGAGATTACATCCCGCAATTCGTGCCGCTGGCTCCGAGGTTCATTTCTTCGATCATCATTACGTTAAAGGATTTCGTTGGTACAGGTGCGTGCGACAAATCGTTTCAACGATTGAAACGCAATACAGCACTCATCCACTTAAAAGTTTCGTAATTGCAAATTTCCGAGATATATAATTCCATTCTGTTTCTCCTAATTGTCTTTTACTATTCAATTAATAACAATTTCTTCGAATAAAAACAAAGATCTTTATTGAAATAAAGATAAAGACTGAAATAAAGATATCGAATATAATATTTTAAAAGTAATTAATTGTAATTAAATGAATAATTTAATAATTTCATTTTTTAAATGTTGGTATATAAAACGTAATAGTTTCAAATTCAAAACTAATCTCTTTAAAGAATTTTTTACTTGTTCTTTTGCATGAGATATTCCTCCATCTCATTGTCTTTTTTCATTGGAGATATTCTCTATAATATATTATAATGTCTCTAACAATTTTTCTAATAATGAGCGGTATTCATAATTCGTATAACTTTTATCTTAAGACCGTCTTAAGTAATAATGTTTAAGATACTAATACAGCTCTTTGATTGGCTCATAACATCTTAAGTCTTAAAAATAAAATTCAACTATGAATACTTGCCAATGTCTTTAATTATATAATATGTTTCTAACAATTCTTAATAATAATCAGACGCAGAATGCCTCCAACTCTGATCGGTCAGATCACCATGGAAAAGACGCCATCGTATTTCGTGACAAGCGAGGTGCCGAAAAGGGTGAAGCACATGAATCCAGGGATGAAGCTGATCGTTGTGGTGAGGGATCCCGTGACCCGGGCGATCTCCGATTACACACAGGTGAAGAGTAAGCGTCGCAAGATGCCACGCTTCGAAGACCTGGCCTTCCTTAATGGATCAAAGATCGTAGATACTTCCTGGATGCCTCTAAAGATTGGAGTCTATGTGCGACACCTGGAACGATGGTTACAGTACTTCCCGCTGTCGCAGTTTTTATTCGTATCCGGCGAACGTCTGATCGCCGACCCGGTGACGGAGGTCACTCGGGTGCAGGATTTTTTGGGTCTCAAGCGGGTGATATGCGAGAAACATTTCTATTTCAACGCTACTAAGGGCTTCCCTTGCTTGCTCAAGTCGGAGGACCGCGCAACGCCGCACTGTCTCGGTAGGATAGTTGAAAATCGGTCTCAAAGAGAACTTGCAGATCGTATAGAAAATGAAATAAATTCCTCCATGTGAAAGAACGGTTTTGCTGAAATTTTTAAAAATTTAATTAGACACAGATCTAAAAATAATTTTGTTGGATCGTTAAAATAATTATGTAGGACATTCAAACTGGAATGTCCCAAAACTTTTTGCAGCATTGCTTATTATGTTTGAGATTAATACGTAATTTAATTAATACAACAAGATTATTTTCAGAACTTATTTAACTACGTTTTTTAGATACTTTAGCAAAAAATCATTATTTCTATGTCGGGAAGCAGAATGCACACACTGCAACAATTATTTCGACATCAACTAAAAATAACATAATATCAAATATAATTATAATTTCACACTCAACAATATAAATGTAATAACATATGGTGTTACGTAAAAATTATATTGTTGAGACTGCGAAAATTAATGTCATGTTACTTTTAATTAGTGTAATTGGTTTAATTGTTGTCATTAAAAATCTATTTTCGCAGAAATTATAAACAGAGTACGATTTAAGATCGTTGTTGATTTTAAATGGTATAGTACTTGATATTTTTTCAGAAATGAAACTATATATCGGTCTTTCTCATTAATTTTTAACAGTAAAATTTTTCTTCGCTAAAAATCAATCTTGAAACTTTTTACGAAATGTATTATTTGATTCACAATAGAATATTGCAAAAATATGTAATGTTCGATATAAATTGATTGTTATTTTTCAGGAAAAAACAAAGGTCGCAGTCATCCCTACATCGATCCCATGGCGGTTCAGCGTCTTCGAGATTTTTATCGCCCATTCAATCAACGATTTTATCAATTGGCGGGTATGGATTTCGGCTGGTACTAAAATCCACGCGTATCGCATACATACATATCGTAAGCAGGAAAAGCGGAACGGAGTCAATTGTCGTCAAGTACTTGTTACGATATTTGTTATCCTGAATATCCTGATAATCTGATAAGAATACATATTGCAGTCATATCAGAACGCGCCATTAATGCATATTAGGGTTTGAATAATTAAGACTTTTCGAAAATCTTGCTTTCGATAATGTAATAATTTTAATTTCATCTAATTTTAATACTTTTAAATTAAATTGTGAGAAAACATATTTTTTCTAATTTTCTTAATTTAATGTAACTAGAATTAATTTCTAAGTATTTTTCCAAATCTTGCTTCCAATAATGTAGTCATCAATTTCATAAGATTTTAATCTTCTAAAATTAAATTGCAAAATTTAGAACATATATCTTTTCTAACTTTTTGTTATATAATTTAAATATATGTAGCATTAAATAATCTCTATAAGAATTCTCTAATAGAAATCAATGTTTTCTGTTTGTAACATAGTTAGATTAATTAGATTCGTAGTTTAGTAAATATTAGATTTGCCAAGAAATAGAAAGGAATGATTCTTTTAAAATGATGAGCGCACAGTACCGTCCGGAAGTTCGTTTATGAAAAGGAACCGCGACATATCTATATAATTATCCTATAATTCTTATTATCATAATAAGACTATAAAGTAATGAGATTATATCTGAGATTCATATTAAAGATACTTCTATATATATATATATACAATGAAAAGAATATAAAATCTGTATGACTATATATATAGAAACACATATATAATAAAATAATATGTGAAAATGAAAAGAAAATTTTAGATATAATAAATTTCTTTAGGTCAACGTCAAATTAGTTCTTTTTATCGAATAAAATAAAATTAATTTAATATTGTCGTATATGGTTGAACCGAATGCTAATATTAAACCATTTATCGGTTTTCTTCATTATTATTATTTTTTGACTTTTCATTTTTAATCTAGTAGGTTAACACGATAGTGCAATTATTAATATATCTCTCTTTGTACTTTGGTAAATTTAAGCGAAATGTAACCACGAACGCGGTAACCATTATGCAACGAAAGGGTAAAGTGATTAAAAAAATTATCAGACAAAAATTTATTCGCGTTGGCCATATTGTAGGAAATATATCTTAAAATTTTTGTAATTGTGCTGTTTTAATTGTATCATCAAATTTATAATTTTAATTAATTTTTAAGTAATATATAATTAAAATGAACTTTTTTACTTTACAATGAAAATTTAATCCATTTTCATCTGCACATATAATATCACGTATATTAGATCGTGGTTTATATGCAAAATAATTTATAAATTTTATTATAATTATGTTTAAAAAATTTGTATTTTATATTTAATTCGCATATGTAAAATTTCTTAATTTTTTAATACTATGCTGAATAATCGCTTCGCGATATTAATTCCTTTATTAACAATTCATATGCATTTGTTTTTAATAACACGTAATGTATAGTATGACAATGATGGACAAGTATAGAAATAGCAACATTCGCTAGTTTCTAAGTATTAAAATCTAGTCAATACAATTAGCAAAGATACGCGTATTTATAGAACAGCTGGATAAAAGACTTCCGACATAATTAAATCATAAATTAGATTTAATTATGCAGAGTATAACGTGTTAAATTCGGGGATAAAAATAATGATAATATTTCATTACTGAGCTCGACAGTTTCTCAAGATATGGATTTATTTCTAACTTTGTTTTAAAATACTTAAATATGCTTATCTCCAATTCCTGCATTTCACGATATATTCTGTAAGTCAGCATTTATAAGATAAAGCTAACGACATTAGTATATTATGAGATGACAAATCCGAACACGAAGAAAAATTAATTCAAACGAGGAAGATAGGAAGTTAGCGAATTATTCCGTAAATTCTAGAAATTAGAGCGCAAGATATACGTTAATACTTGTATGTAAGAAAGAGTAACAATTAAGTAATGTACTTAATTCGACAACAATCGGAGGACTATATATTTATTTAGTATGTAAGAAATGAAAGTAGACATTTAGCGATACGATCAGTGCGAATGATGATGTAATAGTGAAAAGCACAGTGCTTTTGCTCAAATTGTACTACAGGAGGCTGTCAACCTAATATAAGTATTTCATACATTGTTTTAAATATGTTTTGAATACAGATTGTTTGACAAATAGAGCAAAATATGTACATAAATGTTATGCAAAATGTTTAAAAATCGCAATTGACCCATTGATAGATGCTATATAAATAGATTCGTGCCTTTTTGTAGCCGTTTTATTATAAATAGCACGCTATCGTTACGTAGAAACCGCTTGATTCCCAATTAAATTCCCAATCTCTTTTCTTTTGATGTTTCATCTTTGGCACTGAAGATGATATTAATTTGTGATTTGAAAATCATGAACATAACTTGTTTTTTTAGAAGAATTTATTAAAAGAATATAATTTGTAAGAGAAATATCTAAGCATACAATACAAAGTATAATGCAGATAGAAAATCTGTGTAATAATAGTTATACATAAATGAATATTTCAATATAAATTCCCATATATTTTTCTACTTTTGCACTATAATAGAGGTTCAAAATATAGAGATCCAAAATTAAATGAATATAAAAATATATAATAATAAGGGCATTGTCTTTTTCAGACCACAAGATGAATTAGACTGCAAGGAATATTCATCGCCGCAAAACATCGTTTTGAAACATTAAAAATCAGTATTACATCATAAATAATATCAGTATTCTAGATTCTTAATAATTCCATTGTAAAACGACGTAGTAAATCGCAAACTACGCACACAACTATTACTGCCATTGTCGTCATTAATGTCACAGTAAGTAATTATTTTTATCTATTACTAGAGCAAATGATATTTCAGATGCAATACCGATTTATTTTTCAGCGAAATATTGTTTCTTTGCAGAAAACTCAATCCGAAACTTTCTAGAAAATTAAATTCATTTCTCGAGGCCTCAGAGATTCTTCTTGAATATCGAATATTCGGAGATTATATCTTCATTCAAACTCCCAATTATAAAAAGATTTACTAAACACAGTCTATTGTTAATCTGTTTAAACAAGGGACGGAAGAATAGGCTATAATTCTTCGCTCATTAATATCCTGTATTCTTGCTGGTCTTGAACCATTTTCTTGAATACGCGATATTTACGAAAATGATATCTGAAATAATTAAAAGATATGTGAAATATATAAAAATTTTTTTTAAATATATTTTTTTTAAATAAATATCAAATAATAATATAATAATTTTCTTTAAAGTTAATTTGTATTCCACCAGAATTTTATAGAAAAATGCAATATTTTTTTAATTGTTCTCCTATCTTATTAATCATTTTTTTACTTACTTGTAACATTCGCTCGTTGGTTTCACTATGTTTGCCGATCCCGCCATTCTCTGAATAGTCTCATGTATAGAATATTTTCTCGTAGCACATGCTCCAAGGATTGCCGCGCCTACCAAAACTGATTCTCGCTCCACGGGGCAAAGTACTGGTAATGCCAACACATCGGCTTGTATTTGAATAAATAGTGGATTTTGACTGAGTCCACCACAAACTAGTATACTCTCGATATTGTGGCCGGCCGCCGATAAAACTTCAATTATATGCTTCGTACCATACTGAAAATTAATATAACGTTAATTAGAAAATATATTACCTTATTGTGAATAAGATGATTTTATCTAACAAAAATCATTTCAGTGTCTAATTTTTAAGTATATTAGTTTTAAAAAAATATTCTTGTATTTTCACATAGAATGTACGAAATAATGAAAACCGATTTAGATAAAACTTTTTGCACTATAGCTTTTAATGAGTTAGAACTATTTTTAATTTGCTCTTAATATACCGTCAGTGCCTGTACTGCTGCCAAGTATAATAACGCTAGATTTTCCTGATCCACAGATAAAGATAATCCAGATACCTAAGATATAAATAAATAATATATAATATAAAATTATATATATATATATATATATATATATATATATATCTTTTTATATCAATATAAGATTCAAAAAAAGAATATGTGTCTCAATACCATTCCTTTCAATGTTGGATCAGCGAGAGGCGAACGATTACCATGAAAATCCGGCCACACATGTATATCCTTAGTCAGATACGACACGTTCTGCAGATTCTTCTGCTCAGCCATAACGTGCAATAATTCGGACAAATGTTGTTGAATATGTCTAAAATAAATTCGTTTTCGTACATATTCGTTTACAGTCTCGTTTCGACGAACTCACTTATTGCCGCTCAAACTCATCAAGATTCCCGGCGTCGCAGGATGCGTATCAATGACATGATCAAGCAGCTTTCCGGTAGCACTTTGACCTCCCTCATTGAGCCAGAAACCGGGCACCATCGCGCTATAGTACGGGCCCCAAACGCCATTTACAAATATCTTGTTCTCATTCACTATCATATGACAAGTTGAAGTGCCGCATATTAAAGCTAAAAATACAATATACTTTATATTATATTCTTTTCCTTTTTGGCTGAGCAATGCTTATCGTAAGTATCTTGCGAACCCAATCGGTTGGAGAAATTCGAGGACACATCTGACGCATAACATCCAATCATTCCAAGACCACCGGCGTGTGCGTCAATTAACGAGGTCCCAACTGGTGTTCCTTTCAATAATCCCAATTCTGCCGCAGCTTTCGTCGACAATCCGGATTCAATCGCATCACCAGGTACTCTTATATCGTTCCCTTAACATTAATATTAATTTTTATTAAGATAGAATAAAAATTCAACCATAAAATTCTCGTGTCTTATATATTCAAAATAAAACATCATGATTTTAACAGAAATGTTTATTTTACAGTTGTTGGAAGTTTTCTTCCAATTGAATTGATTGGATTATACTTTTAAATCTAGAAAAATTCTATCTCAACAAACAAAATCTTCAACAGTTGCAAAATAAACATTCTGCTAAACACGGTTTTTGTTTTACAATATCGAAATTAACTGAATAATTTACAATTTGAATAATTTATTAATATACCTATTTTTCTCCAATTATCTTTTTTCAGATCTCGTAAATTGAGCTGTTCAAAGAAATCCTCATCCCATCCGTTCTTACCAATAGGATTAGCGCTATAATTCCACTTACACACTAACGAACACAATGATCTGAAACAAAAATGAAGAAATGATTTAACTTCTCTGCTTTTTCACATACTAAAAATAGAAGAAAGAATTTAAGCATTGAGGATTCATACCGGGATTCCGATTCAGTGGCTTTCCACGTTAAGAAGTCTGGTAGGTCAAATAGTAGCGTGGCAGAATTCCAAGACGCAGGCAAATTCTTTTTGAGCCACAGCATCTTTGGTGTTTGCATTTCGAGAGAAACTTTGCCGCCTACATATTGCAATACATCGTGACCTATAGAGTTAATAAAGTCAGCTTCCTCGTGTGCTCTATGATCCATCCACAGTATGACATTTTGTTTCTCTTGTCCTGAACAATTAATACATTAATTTTTTATATATCACAATAATATTACATTGTACACTATTACGTGAATTCGATACAAAGTTGAAATAAGAAAGAAATAGCCATTTGTCCTTTCTTTGTACCTGTAGGACTAACTGTTATTGATAAACCTGCTTCATCTACAGCCACCATTGAACAAGTAGCATCGAATCCAATTCCTTTAACATCCTCTGCAGAGATATCAGCAACAACTGACTGAAATAAAATTATAATCTCAAATCTAATATTAAATAGTATAACTATATGTGCTGTTGCAAAAATCTAATTTTACCTTAACAACGTGGCATACGGCACTCCAAATATTATCAGATGATTGTTCATAAAAGTTTGGTGCAGGATGAAATATCTCGAGCGGGCATGTAGCCACCTTCTTTATCTTCCCACTCGAAGTAACCAAAGCCGCTCGAACACTTCCTGTCCCCACATCCACACCTACAAAGAAATCCATATTCGTCACAGTTGTGGACAGATTGCATCTGCAATCTCGCGTCGAACAGAATCGACTAAATGCTTCGTATCCAGTTTAGGCATGAACTGTAAGGAGAAAACGACCATCAACCAATCATACTGTATGTATTAATCATCGACATATATTTTTAAGATGACATGACCCTGAGATAACATTAATTACGAAGCAGATATGGAGTATAAAGACTTCAAATAGTATAAAGTGTTATCAGCTAACACTTCTTTAATCCAACAATATACACACAAATACTGCATTGAACACAAATAAAACATGATTTACTTGCTTCTTGTGGCTCATCGGCAGCTACAGAATAGCTTTTAACAGCAATTAGCAAAATGTATACAACATATGGTGTAATTAACACTTCAAATAACAGAATATCTCAGGAGCAAAATTATTAAGCAAAACTATTGCTTGCAACATAATGATTGATGAAATTCAGAGGCATGTAGAAATATCTTTCCCTAAATTATTATCTTGACCTTACAATCACCGCGCGCTTCTACAACTTACGACTGCCACGTTTCGCTCTGTTATACTTACATATTTAAATATAATTTAAATAAGGAACTGTTGTTACATACTTGGTGAAAGTATTGACAATCACTTTAATCGACGTCACGGTGATGTAACGTGACATCGCGATGTCACTCGATGTGTTCTCCGGCGAGGAGGCACGGATCAATGCATGATGAATATGAAAAATGCCCTGCACAATCGTTGTACGAAAACTGCTGCATATTAGCCCTTATTGTATACACGCGTGCACGCACGTGTATCGTACCAAGCCGTGCGCTTGATACCAATAAGACCTAGCCGTACCTGAATACGCACCGGACGCACGTGTAGCTGGAGACGCTGGAGTGGACTCGCATTTGCGTTCGCTTCGTACAATTTGTGTTCATTTTCGTTCCCGTGAAAATAACGTTTGTTACTCTGAATTTTTCTTTGGACTAACGGAACAGCATGGACTTTCAGAATTCCGGTGGCTGTTAAACTAGGAGTGGAATTGCGTTTGCGATTGTCAGTACTGTTATTGAGATAACCTGAAACATGGTCCGCTTTAAAAACAGGTGACTTGTTAAACTCATGGTTGAATTTATTATTGAAATTGTAAAGTTTCTAATTTGGCTTATAATCGTATCTTGTCATTTCTGTTATTATATTTGCTTAGATATGTTGTTTTTACAATAAAGCCACATAACGATAGTGATGACAAGCAGGCGGCATGGAAGAATACGCATGTGTCTAATGCAATTAAATTGAAGGTGCAACAACTATATGGGGATGTTGGAGTTGCAGCGATAAAGGACGGCTTCGACGGTAATTGAATATTAGAGAAAAATTTGTAATTTTAGAACGGAAATCCATAGACGTTGCTTAAGATTCAAGATAATCTTAAGCTACTGTAGGAAACCAATCAGAGAGCCATATTCATATAAGCATCTTAATGCCTTTAATGTATTTATAGTCAGACCTTGTACTAAAGGCTTCCTTAAATTTATCTTTAAATGTTCAGTGTCTAGTCAATGAAATAATTCGTAGAGCATCTGAAGATAAATTTAAGGAAGCCTTAAAAGTTAAATATAAAGACTATGGCTGGTATCATAGTCGGATCTTATATTCAAGACTGTCTTAAGTATGGTCTTAAGAAGTCACAAACCAATCAGAAGGCTGCATTAGTATCTTAAGACGATCTTGAAATAAGAATCGACCATGAATACCTATTGTCCGTATTCATAGTCATAGTCCGTATTCATAATAGACCTTGTACTTAAAGCTTCCTTAAATTTATCTTTAGATGTTCAGCAATCAATGAAATAATTCATAGAGTATTTAAAGATAAATTTAAGGAAGCCTTAAATATAAAGCTTAACTATGAATACGAATATATCAATAGAGATAATAGAGGCGCCGAGTGGTTCGCTGCTCAGTGCGATTGACTCGTGATCTGATTAGATTCGGGTTCGATCCCACGTGCGCCCTGCAATACGCGATTTTTTCGGCATTTTAAACATGATAACAAAAAGTATTCTCGTACTAAATGTGGAAATATATCGATCCAAAAAAGAATTCTATAAAGACTTTAGAGAGAGATATGATAATATTTAATCTATTGGAAAATTACATAACTCTCTCTCTAAATCTTAATAAAATTCTTTCTTGATATATTTCCACACGATTTAGTTATACTTTTTGTTATTTAACATATAAATTTGGACATACTGAAATTTTACTTGAGATTAAGGACGGACTATAGATTCCAGCCTTTTTATTATTAATCTATTTTCGTAGGCTATTAAGCCTAAATACAAGTTTGTTTTTTTGCTGCAGCAAAATACTGTAACGTACAAACGAAAATAGCAATAATAAGACTAAGGCATGGGCCTCATAAATATGCATTACATGCTATCCCGCTGATAAACGATGTAGGTGGGCGACTAGTCAAAACGGAGATTCTGTATATAGGAGCGACTCTGAAACATTGTTTCCTCTTTATCAGAGTAAGATTTGCAACATTCACCTATTTTACTTGTGCCTAGTTAAGAAAGAAAAATATTTTCGTTCCTCTATTTCTTTTAGAAACATCAGGAAAAGAAGCTAGAACAGTTATGGTCAAAATTGCCAACAGAAACCGAGAAAAAACGGATGGAGACTTTTTTGATGACTCTGACCCCTGCTATGAAAGACTTCAAGTAAAAATCATCGTTATAAATAATGAATTGTTTTTATTTTAAATTTATAAATAAAAATAAATTTTAATATATCTCATGAATTAAATACATTAATATCTGGTCACAAAGCAATTTCATGAAATCTTTTTATATCTTTCCACAACGAAATATAAGCGATGTCATTCAAACTCCTTCTTTTCTCTCTTTTTTTTTTTAATTTTGCTTCGAAGTTTAACTTAGAGTTTAGTGTCCATTTTTATCAAGTAGAACTTTAATCTTCATTCAATTTATCATCTTTTTTTTTAATTCTTAGGTCCAGTTCCACCAATGTAAGATTAACTTTAATTTTTCGCTTTAACTTAGTCTTTATCTTTTTGACTTTTTCTTATTCTCATAATTAAAAAACATAAAGAGTAAATTTATCCGAGATTAAGTTAATATTTTACATTGATGGAACCCTAAGAATTAAAAAAAAGATGATAAGTTGAATGAAGATTAGAATTAAGAGAAGAGTTAATTGAATTGAAATGTAAAATTAAACATTGGTAGAGAATATAGTGGGCATAAAGTTTTTCGAGATGCCTCTCTCATACGATACCGTTATCTGCAGAGAATATCTTTAGCGATCGGACCACAAGGACCGTTGCCACCTCTCGCCAGTTGTCGCTGTTCGTTGCTGGAGGTCTCCCTTCCCGCCCGCCATCACTACGGTGTGTCCCGCCGTTATCCTGCCGTTTGTCGTGCACTCGTTCGGATCAGTTCAAATTGTCTCGGAGTGTTCTGAAGCGTTCGCTAACGGCAACGAGACGACTCCAAAGCTACTCCGCGATCCGTGAACCTTGAGACTCATATACCTGCAATTCGTAATCGACAAAAAACCGGGAGAGGCGTGCATCGAAAGAGGAAAAGGGATTCCCGAGAAAACTGCGGATGTTGATGCGCGAGACCGTTCTCGTTCTCGCCCTCCGCAGTCTCTATATTTATGTTGAACGGTTTTAACGAACAGCAAGATAACAAGAGACTTCTCGATATCGACTGCGTCTTCCGGAATCGTGATACTCTGTGTCCGACTGCACAGTTTCATCCGGGATAATCGTCGCCCCGGTACACACCGGCAAGGTAAGCATTTCCTACTCCCCTCCCTCCCTATCGATCATTATTGTTTAGACTCGCTCCTACTCTCGGATCCACCCTTCTATTATGAGGTTTGATCGACATAGACTTGTAAGTAAAATCTCATTCCGAGTAGTGAGGACGACATTCTGCGGAAAATTTTCTGTCTGGCAAAAATTACGACACACTGAGCATTAGCGCGGAAAAATATGGATGAGAGACCCCGTTTATATTTACATAATCCTTGACATTCAATCACGTTACATTTCGATATATCTCTATATCTAAAAGATGATCCTTGATATTCAATCTCTAACTGAGTATTGTGCTATGTTGAATCCCGAGGACTCCTGTCTTTAAACATGAAAGAAAAGGATATTGAAAATAATTTCCATTCTATATTGTTGCTGCATTTTATTGTATTTTTAATTGTATTCAAGATAAAGTTTTATTCGTTTTTGATTGAAAATAAAATAATTGATCAAAATTTCAAAATAAATAAGAGAGAAAAAAATATGTATAATTTATATTAAATATATTTTTAAAATGATTATTGATGTTGAACTCTCAATTGTGGAAATATAATATGATGAAATCTTGGGGATTCATATTTTTAAATATTAAAACAGGAACTGAAAATAACTACTTCATATATCAACTTGCTACTGTATATATCAACTTGCTGCTGCAAGGCAGATCTCCAATAAACACCAACAGTAACAACATCACTGTTATAATTTCATACTCAATAATATAACAATTACATAGAACATGTTATACATACGTTTAGACTGTTGAAAATTGTAATATTAATGTTACCGTTACTTGGTTTTTCTTAGTTCGATGCTTGAGAATTGAGGATCTTATTTTTTTGAGATAAAGAGGAAGAATAAGTGTCATAGTAATATCTTTCGTATAAATCTGAGGAAAGCTTTCATAAATCACAGAATTGGTCTCAGCTTTCTCTTTCATCCTTAGTATGTGGCCGAGAACAAATTGCTTACAGATGTTTGCTTACAGATGTGTCTTGCTTTTTCCTTTTTTTTTTGCTTGAGAAAGAAGAGCTTTTCCTCCAAAAGGGGAAAGATCCGTTCGACTTTCGAGTGCAGAAAGTGTAGTTAAAAATAGACTGTGTTTATAGTTATATCACATCATAGAGATCATGTTTATAAAACAATAAAACGAATCATTAAACTGAATCGCATCGCAGAAAGACTCGGAAACATATGTTTATCAAAGTAGGACTAACGAGATAAATTAAGGATAGTGACTTAAACGATTAAATCACACATTTACGATCAGATAGTCGAACAAATATTATTATTATGACGTGTGAATATTCTTAGAATAAGGAAACACGTATTTTTCGCATAAGTGTTTGCCTTGCTTGTTTTTTTTTTTGCTTGACGATCTCGAGCAGTCAGTACATTGTTTCGTCATTTCTTGCTTCTGATTTATATAAAAATTTCAGGAGTGAAAGTGGCTTTTGTCTACAATTTGCAAAAGAAATATAAAAAATGTCGTATCTAGAATGGACTGTACAAATTATGGATTCGATTCGTTCCTCGCGTACAACTCCTAGGCCCGTTCTTATCGAGTCTTATCGAGTCTTATTTCGAGATCGTCTTATGGCTGCTTTATGCTTCAATCGTAATCTTAAAAATTGGCAACAAAGAATCATTAGATTCTTGATATAAGATCGTTATGTTTCCCCAGTCTTAATCTTAATCTTAGTCTCAAGAAAGTTCCTATCTTTTAACTTTAAGTCCTTAAGATTAAGTCCTTAAGATTAGGACTAATTCTAAGATTAAGACTGAAGCATAAACCAGACATTAAATAATGTCTCAAAATGTTTACAGCTCTCTGAGCTTGGTTCATAAAATCTTAAAATTGTACTTAAGATAGTTTTAAAAATCAATTGCGAATACCGGTCTAGTCTTTAACGTAATTCATCTTGGCGCGACGGCGCGGGACGAATATTTTCAATGGTCACTACATGTCGATTGATGCAAAAGAAAACACTGAAAGTTTGCTTGTAATTTCCACCCTGCTCTCGCTGCGGAGAATTAATCGTCAAACAATAGCTCTCGATCTCGTTATCTTTCAAATGCATCACTCTTGTGAGAACGCAATTTAGTTAGAAAGCTGCCAGTTTATTTATCACTCTGACGTAGAGTCGTTTACCAAAGCGAACGCAAGTCAAATGGGAAGAAAGGGCTTTCTACAATAAGCCATTAGCCAGATTTTAAATCTTAAACCATAAGAAATTTACCAATCACAATCAAATTTGAGAAGAGTAATCAGCCATGATTGGTCAGTTTTTATGTATATTTCTTACAGTTTAAGATTTAAAGCTTTGGTAATGACTTATTGTAAAAAGCTCATAAAGCTTGTTCTACAACAGGGTTGCAAGCTGTAAACTCTAAGAAATTGATCAATCACAGTCAAATTTGAGAAGAATAATCAACTATGATTGGTCAATTTCTTACAGTTTAAGATTTAAAGTTTTGGTAATGGCTTATTGTAAAAAGCTCATAAAGCAACCTTGTTCTACAACAAGGTTGCAAGCTGTGAGCCTTAAGAAATTGACCAATCACAGTCGATTATTTTTCTCATATTCAACTGTGATTACTCAATTTCTTATAGCTTATGAATACTGGCTTCTCTTGTGATTGTAGAATAGGATAATTGATGTAAAGTAACGTGGTCGGATGATCCTGACTATATATATCTAACGTCTGCAACGTGATGAGATCAACGTGAGAGAACTACAAGCTCTCGCTTTACAGTAAGTGGTTGAAAAAAAAGTCATGTCCCGACATGTAGGATGAAATTGTATCTTACTTTCGCATCCGTACGAAGAAAACTCCGCGGTCGCGCGGAATGATCTGAGGTGAGTCTCGGAGGAAAGCGCATGCGGGTGAGATGTTTTAAGACTGTTACGGTGATGCGTTCGCGAGCTTCCGCTCGCCTATTAATTCGCTAATTAGCGCAAGTCCATACGCGGTGTCGAAGATCTCTTACGATAATTAGTTCGGTCAGTTAACGAGTGGCCTCAAAAACTTTCACGTACTTTTGCCGCCGATACGCTCCCCACGACACGTATATGGTAATTTAATGTAATTTGATATGTTTTTACATGTTTTTTTTTATTACAGTAATTATGTATAAACTGGAACTCGCGAAGAACTCTAAGATTTTCTCTTTCTTTTTTAATCCTGTACATTACGCGAAAAACAACTTTCATCGCTTAGTATGTATGAATATTTTTTTATTTTAAGTCCATCATTGCAAAAGTATTAAAGTAAGACAATTTTAGAAAGATTACATTTATTAAAATCTACTTTAATTACTACTACTAGGAAAAGAACAAGTCTACCTTGCTTAGATGTTTGACATACTAATGTTCGAAGAAGCGAGTCGCGTGCAGCATGTAGCGAATGTACTGGATAAGATTCGTTCGCATAAGCGAGCTTCGTGGAATGATTTTAGCGAACACAGACGATAAATATATCCACATGGCATGGACCCCGAGAAAGAGAAAGAGAAGGAACAGGGACTGAACTGGACTGAACTCGAGACTCCAAATCGAGTCTCTTGAGAAAGAAAGAAGGAATGGAATGTTTCTCTCACTTCTCTTTGCTTTCACAAGCCATGTTTCGATGATTTCTTTGACATGCTACGCGAACAACAGTAACATTGCACACGTCAATTACCGACAATCACCTTACATTAGTGTTTCCTGCATTCTACGACCGTTCCTTAATTCCTCCATTTTTATTACATCGCCAACAAAAAGTGTAGCTTTTTGTGCATATTTAAGATGTGTAAATTAAAATAGTAATTTATATATAAAAGAATGAATTTATATTTAAAAGAAAGTCTAAGAAATTTTATTTTATTTGGAAAAGTCTGTGAAAGTTTAAAAATATGAGTGAGCATTTTTATAGAGGTAAATATTAAAATGGCATTATAAATCTCAGAAAAGAAGTTCTCGTAAATCGCGGGACTAATCTCTTGTACCGTGATATTCATGAATACTAAGGATTACTGTCGTTCATAAATAGAATTATCTTTCTCGCAGCAGCCGCCCCATGTGTGACCGCCGTCCATTTACTGAAATATCTTGGTAACCGCTGTATCCAGTGCACCCAGTCGCTTGCAATTTACATTAAGGGGGTACCAAACAAAATACTAATTTCTTAATTCCCAGATTTAGATTTCACATAAGGGAAGCACTAATAAACTGCGTTCAGAATTTATTATTTCGACAGAAAGTTGATTGGGCAACTTTTGGAACTTTGTTTTTTCAAAAATAGAAAATTTAAATTAATTGATCTTTGTCATATTTTTAGATGCGATTGAAGAAGATTGTTTACCAATCTTTTATTTACCAACCGATTGAATGTATCGTAATTTTATACATTCATATCTTCGGACAGAGAAATTTTCTAGTTACAGGCTACGTATGATCGCCAGGAATAGTTTACAACCGATATCCTATCTATCGATCACACACTGTGCTCTTAAGAAACGGCGTTGTTAGCTTTATTCGTGTCTAAATATAAATCGACTTTGTATTTAGTCTCTCATCGCTATTTCCTACATTTATTTCGTATATAAAATGAAACTCGCTAGTGTTTGGGTGAGTAGATTTATTATGTTTCTTATTTATTGTTTGAATCTTTGAAATCGTTTCAGTCTGATACACTAGAAGGCAGATGGATTTAACTTAGCACATAAACAATATGATATGATAATTTTTGTTTAATTAATATTATATACTAATAATAATTATTACTAATTATAATTATTGTTATAATTATTGATATAGAAATTATCGAAATATTGATTGAAAGTTATATTGGGTTTCGAAATCAGAGTAATAATAATTAAAAGTTTAATAGATTTATTAATAAAATATATTCAAAATTTAAAATAAAGATTTATAAATAAATAATTTTTTATGTAAAAATTATAATATAATTGATAGAAAAAGTGAAATGAAAATAGATTTTTACGCAATAATTGATATGCGTGAATAACATATTAGCCAACATGAAACAGTCATTTAAAAACTCTATTTCTCATATTTATGTTGAACGTAGTTTTCGTACTAATAATAATTTGATGTTTGTAATTCTAAAAAGAAACAGCATGAGAAGTAATTCTTTTCAATATGTTATTTCACAATCAATATTTATTTCACAAAACGATGAATATATTTCTACATGATAATGACATGGAAACTTTGCAGTTTTATGCAAGAAATATTTTTCTAAAATAATAAATAAAAAAATATCACATAGACAAGAAACATAATATCAGTAAAATCGAAATAATAATTAATAGTAGACTATCTAAGTAACTATTAATAGTTTGTACTTCCAAGCTATCAATTTCGAAATGCACCATTCTCGACTTTATTGCAATAAGAAAGTTTCCTTAAAATGTTCAATAAAATTAAAATATTCTTGGTTAAGAAATAAGAGTTGTCCGTGGAATTACGTGTAACCAGCTGATCGCTTATTTTTCTAAGAAGAGATATTTCTACATCACCTAAGAAACTTCGATTACATCATTTGAGCTCGATATTCGTGCCCGAAGTTCTCGACACACTTTTCGTCACGGGACGATCACGGCAATTAATGATCAACGAAGAATCGCCGAAGCGTTTCGTTATGCATTGACCGTCGCTTTGGATTTTCGTGATGATCTTCGTAACGGTTGGATGCCGCAAGGATTTCCGTATTCCCTCGTTGCGCTTCCCATACTTCGCTTGGCTTCTCTCCTTCATATCATTCAAGACATTGTCCATGTTCGATACTCCAAGATCGTCTTCGCATTCCTTGTTAATAATTTCCTTATATGGACACGTACAGTTTTGTACATAGGTCTCCCTTCTCTTTTTCTTTGTAGACTTCTCTGGGTCTGTTTCAGGACTCGAGTAGAGGATCACCTTTCCGCCATCGCCCACGAATTTCACTTTTTCTTTAGAAGAGTCTGGTCCAAGAAGGACTCGTCCGCCATCGCCAATATATTCAATATCGCCCACATTATGATTTACATGTAGCTTACAACCGTCACCAATGACGTGAACGCTACCGGAATTCTTCGATAGAATGATGCAGCAGCCATCGCCTACGATCTCCAATACACTGTGATTTGAATGCATCCTGACGACGAGTCCGTCGCCGTGGAATCGTTTGATATCATCATCCTCGTCAAAATGCTTACAATGTCTTATGGAATCGCTCTTAATGTTCCGTTCCTTTCTCTTCAT
This sequence comes from Atta cephalotes, assembly GCF_000143395.1. NCBI lineage: Eukaryota > Metazoa > Arthropoda > Insecta > Hymenoptera > Formicidae > Atta > Atta cephalotes. The sequence goes on along the minus strand of NW_012130080.1, from coordinate 5,291,675 downwards.
ATCCGGTTGTTCGTCGATGCGAGAGATCGTCATTGGTACTTGAGAATTGTCACTTCGTGATAAAAAATATTCCACTCGACAGATATTTGTTCCGTGACAAATACAACAATTATCCAATTGTTGCACAATTGTCAGATTTATTATATAAGTAATATATTAATTATTAATCAGATACTATTTATTGAAGGGTTTCTTCTTGCTTCTGTCGTTCGTCACTAAAAGGAAATATATCCTCTTTAGAAGCGAGTGCACGAAAAGAAAAAGTGCGTTCGTGCAGACACATACGAGAGAGTTATTTACGTTACGGCGATTGGCGTGACACGACTCTGATCCCTATGTCGTAGCCGCATAATAACGAATGCGTATGGTCGTTTCGCGCAGTGGTGGGCACGCGTGACGACGGGTTCTTCACCGAGCACAATCGGCCCGGTTATCATAATTCTTCGGGGGACTTCCCGCGAGACCTTCCGCAGCAGTGAACACTCTGCGTTCATTGATACCAGAGTCGTATCTAAGAATTACAGTGCCTGTGATGAATACTATCAGTAGATCTATCATTTATCTCACAAATAATTAGATTGTGTTGAGATACATTGAATATATTTTTTCTATATAGATAAAATATAGATAATTATACGTTTTAATTTTTTATATATTATTTTATGTATCTTTTAATTTGATTCTCTTCCTACATGTGTAAAAAGAGCTAGAATTTTTCATAAAATATTTTTAATTTTATCCTGCTTCTTGTTATATTCATTAACAGTCAGAAAATTGATATTGGTAACATTTTTAATTTGTAACTATTGCATTAACCATAATTGACGACAAATAAGCTGACATTAAAGACGATATTTTGACATTAAAATAATGATAAATAACGTCTTTATTTGTTGAGAACTTTGAACATTTAGCTACATTAGAAATTTCAAGTTAGAATTCCATTAAAGTAAGATGTAACTTAAACATCTAAGTTCTCTTTTGCCAATTTTTCTTATTTATTCTCACATATCAATTTATGTTTTTTTTGTATTTTTAATGTATACACTGTTTCGCTTACAAAAATGTCAAAGTGCAATTCAAATATAGCAATATGTAACGAATAAAAAAAAATACTTTGAAATTATAAAGAATTTGCCACAGTCTAGTTACGACTTTGTTTCATCTTTTGTCGCGCGCGCGCGCTCTCTCTCTCTCTCTCTCTCTCTCTCTCTCTTTCTAATTCGGTACGCCAATCTCTCGTTATTCATCATGGTCGAACGAAGGACAAAACGGTTTGCTGATTCAAAGAATTTGAAAACAGACTTTATAACAACATTTCTTAATATGTATAATCGTAATGTCAGCTTAAGTTTTTAAAGTATTTAGAATTAATTGTACAATCTTTTATAATTCTTTTTATTGATATATGAAATTATTGATAAATAAATTTTATTTTATACATAAATTTATACATAAATTTTATGCATACTGATATTTAGTATTATATAAATTTTCTTTAAAATTGCTTTTTAATTACATGCCAAATGTTTCTGTATTAGCTTTTAATAATAAAAACTATTAGAATTATATATCTTTAAAAATATAAGAATTGAAACATTTTATTATCTTTATCTTATCTAAGAAGCTATAAAGAAAGCATCTAGGATGTTAAAAATAAATATTTCTTTTGAAATATTATAATCCCTCCAAAGAAAGAGAGAGTGATGCAAATATTTTCTGAATGTGTGTGCTGCAGATTTCACCATGCAATCAAGGAGAAATGCCAAAATGTGCATGCTTAAGTTTAAAACAGAAAGTGTACTTGGAGCGAATGTGGAGAGTACTTTTCCCCAGCAAGAGTTTTAACAATAGTGGACTAAAAATTAATACGTATCTTATTGGACTAAATTTTAAAGTATGTACAAAGAGCCTTTCAAACAAAAGCCTTTAGTATATCTCTTGAATTCTTAAATTTTTATTGCGATATGTTAGAATATATTTCCTCCATCTTCATTCTTTAGACCTTGATTTAAACTAAATCTTTTTCTTTTCTTAAGTAAGTTAATTTCTGTTATTAATATCTCTTTTGTTTCAAGAATTTTGTCAATTCTAATTGCTAATAATCAATATTACATCAATATAAGCATCGATATCAGCATACAAATCGATATCTTGTAAATCCAACTCAACTACATTCCTGACACGTGGCTGCTCTCTGTCATTTGATCATATGATTTCTCATAAATCGCGATTCATGCGTAAAAAATACTACGTCATCCGGTAATTGGGAAGGAGTAATTTAATGACTCAATATATAATAATATGGCAGAATATCTGAGCGAACATCTATGAGATATCAGCTGTGCTCGTAGATATGCGCCCAGGGGAATCCCTTGTTACTCCTCATGTTATAACGATTTCATATCTACATAGTACTGGCCTTTATTGGTTTAAACGTGATTAAAAAAGAGAGATAAACTGATAAGAGAGAATCTGGAAAGAGAGAGAAAATTGGCTTAGCTTAAAAAATGTCAACTAATCTTTCGCAAAAGCAATAAATAGAATTTTTCATCATAAATTTAATGTTATTATATCATTTTACACTATAACATGCATTTATTTGTTATAAATTATTTGCAAATTATAAATTTTATGATTTATAAATATAAACGAATATAATTTTTTATGTAAGTGTAGAGAATCTCTCTCTTTCTCTCTTCAAAATTAAATAATTAAAAATATAATATTCTATATAGATTGATAAGAATAAAATTTTTACTTAGTATTTGTTATTGTCTACAAAATAGTTCACCACCAAGTTGTTCCTTGATTTGGCATGAATCAGAAAAACATGCCCAGACATGACTACGAAATAATTTCCTTTGCAAGAGACGTATGTACCATTCGACTAATTCAATATGACCGTGATTGGAATACCATAACTCAATTCGGAAACGAAACAGCTTTATCGACTTGGCGCCTGTATGCAAGCCTATATACAAGCTAATTGCTCCTGTCTATAGCCTCAGTTCATCATTATGTCCATATTGGATGATTTTTTGTGGACTTGAAAAGTTTTTATAACATAATTCCTGATTTAACAATCAGCTATCTAATTTCAGAAAATTAAGCTAATATTGGGGAAAGTTCGTGCCGCAGAAGATTTAAATTTAATAAATGAAATTAAAAATTTAAATCTGCGTTTCAATTTTCCTTCAAAATCGGCACGAACTTTTCGGACAATCCAATAAGTTTACTGTATCGTCTCACTGCATAATCTACAATACAAAAAGTCTTATTTCATATTAGCTTTTACAAGCTCGTGGTCAAAATGTTAGTAAAAGAAAATAGATCTTTCTAATTAGATTTTGATAAGTCTCGGAAATATATTTACTTAACTGGTATTTCAAGTTCCAAACGTATTATATATAAAAAATGTTTAATTATTTTTTATTTATTTGTTTTTTTTTTGCGATATTTTTCAGTGGCAAAATGATAAAAACGAAATGAGTGACCTTAACACCATTGTAATGGAGACTTCGTATCCCGAGTCCGAGAATTATTTGAAGGTAACATCGCCGATGCTGAATGTAGCGCGACAGGACTCGGGTGTACCCGAGGATCTTGCTTCGCCTCTCAACGGGGAGGAAGATCCGAATCTCACTATGAACAGCGAATGCAACATTACCGTCATCCACATCAGCGAGTCGCAGAACGGCAAGACAAATGACAAATCACTGGCCGAAAATAAGGACAGCAAAGATGGTAGTGACAGCGGTGTTGAAGGTTGCGCGACGGAAGTTCCAAGAGTGAGTTTTAATATAAAGTCTTATTCATGGAAAAAATATTTTTCTTAAAATAAAAACTAATTTCAACATATAAAATTGTCCAGTATAAATGATAACAGATCTAAGTAGTTATCATTTGGTTCATTTTTTGTTTTGCAGGTACGTAGTAGAAATAGCATCGACTACACGAGCAGTTGCGGTGGCTTAGATGATGCTTCTTGCGCATCCAGTCTCGTCAGTTGTTGCTCAGTATACGAAGATGCATGCGGATCCACGTTGCCAGACGATGTGCGACTAGGTGCTACTGGTGGCGAGGGCACGAGCGAGGGCGGTAGTGAAAGCTCGTCTATCGCTGGTAGTGTGTCCGTGCGAACGAGCCGTATGAATGTGAAGAGGACCACAACGGCGTCCAATGCGACCAAGAAGAAGATTACGAGCGGTACTGAGTCGCAGAAGAGCGCTCGCACAAAACCAACAAACACAACCTCGAGCACGAGCTTGGGCTTGACGACGCCGCGGTCTAAATCGCGAACAGCAACTCCTAGAAATATACTGACCAAGACTCAAAGCACGAGCAGGGAACGGGACCATCGACCACGATCAAGAGAAAAATTGAGCGCCCGGGAATCGAACTCTTCGCTCGTTGGAGATGTCTCCAAGACGCCTGTTGGAAGTCGTAGTACGGTGACGTATGGTTGTCGGTCCAGCAGCAACGTAATGTCCAGTTCGGTATCTACTCCTACTTCGTCCTCAATCGCAAAGACGAGAACGAGGGTGTTGCCCGATTCGCTGCCATCCGCACTGACCACGGAGATCAATAAGGATCTTGCACAGCGTAGCGGAAGAGTCATCAGGAACGATTCGTCGAGATCGAGGACCGCATCCAGTACGCGAGGAGCGCGTACGCCGGCATCCACGCCGTCCGAAGAAACGAGAGTGAAGATACCGTCTTTATCAACTTCTCGTGCTCTCTGTGTGAAGAGTACCGTCTCACGTACTGATAATAAAGCTACTGGTCAAGATAACAAGGCACTCGATACGTACGCAACGTTACCGCGTAGAAACAAAAATAAATTGACAATTTCGAAAATTGGAGAGAAGACGGACAAGACAGCAAGAAGTAGATCCGGAAGTCGAGACGTTAGCCTCAGCAGAACCATTGAGAAGAAAAACATCATGGGGAGAGATTCGTCTTCCACTCATAAAAGCTTACCGCCCTATCCCAGACAAAGAACCGTCGAGAAGACTCGTATATATCACGAAACTAGTGCGCAGACTGGCTTGACCGGGCAAGACATTGAGAACATGATGTCCGGACAACCGAGCGTCGTCGCCGGACCCGAGGTCATCGAGAGATTGCACAAGAGTTGCCAAACGGAGGACGCATGGAATGACGTGCAGACTTTGCAGGATAATTTGAAACGCTTGAATGAGGAAAGCAGCAGTCTGCAAAAAGAGAACGAGAAATTGAAGCTCGAGTTAGCCGAAGCGAATCGTCTTCTAGAAGAGGAACGGGCTGATCATGCGTTTGCGCGTCAGGAACTTGATAGGAACGCACAACGAATACTAGCTATGCTAGGTACGCCGCAATCGGAACATGCAGGTAATTCAATGAACAAAGTAATAATGCAAAAATAAATGATAAATTTATTCATAAAGCGAGATTATTTTATGCTACTTGCATATCTATATAATTTATAGAAATAAAATTTGTAGAAAATAAGTTCATGAAATTTTTTTTTAGAAGGTAGCGACAGCTTCCTTGAACTTGAATGTCATATACAATCCTCGGGACAAGTTGTTGCTAATCAGCAAGTCGAAATAGCTGATCTGCAATCGCTCTGTCGTATGTTAAACAGGGTAAGAATATTGTAACAATAATTGTAATTATAATATGACAATTATATTTCATATAAAAGATATCTTTTTATAACATTTTTATTGAAGGACTTGGACAAAAGTCTAGCCGCGCAGAAAGCTTTACTACAACAGCAACAAGAATTGGAAGCCGAATCAGCCGAGATGCAAGATTTCCTCCAAGAGGAGAAGGCCACTTTGGCGGATGCACTTAAGGACGCCGAATTGGAGGTTTTTTAAATTTTAAATTTTGCCTCCTATATTCATTTCATGAAGTATGTACAATTTTTTTATCTCGTTTGTCTTTTATAGCTTAAGAAGAAAGGGGAAGCTTTAACTCAAAAAGAAACGGAATTAGAAAGACAAACAGAAGAGTGTAAGCATTTAGTGCGAATTAGTGAACAAAGAAGGTATGTGTTTCATGAAAATTGTTGACAATATTTATACTAGACATTATAAAGTGTATTTTAACGATTGATTTTTTATCTATTAGGCAAGAAAATTTATCAATGAGTCTAAAGTTGAATGCCGTCGAACGAAGAAGTAGAGAACTTTTACTCACTCAAGGTGCTGCAATGTCCGGAGCGGCTGTAGCTCTTTCCGGACTTAGCACCAGATTGGAAGGACTAGTAGATCAATTGATTGCTTCTTATAATATTTCAGTAAAAGATCTTGAGGTAAATACAATGATGAAAATTATTAATTGAGTACAAAATAATTTACATTGTTACTAAATAGACTTTATATGAATGAACAATAATAACATACTCTATTTCCTGTAAATAAATATATAAATGATTACATTATAGATAGAAGATTAATGTTCTATTAATAATTTCTTTTTGCTCATTTTTCTTCTACATTTAATAATTAAAAAATATTTTCTTCAGTCATTATTAAACGTATTGTAATTTTTTTTCCTAAAAAGGATGTCATATATCATAACGAAGCATACAGCAGAAGTAACAGTAGCGTGGAGTCTAGTCCGGTTAGCTCTAAACAGAGTTTGAAAGAACGCACGCCGAGTCCAAAGAGTGGATCCTTTGTTTCCGCAGTAATCAGCGCTATTCGGAACGCCGCGACGCATCCTTTCGCGACGAGAAATAATCTCGATAAAAAATCCAGTCTAGATTCATCTAAACAGATTTACAAAGGTAATCGAATACAAAATGTTAAACTAAGAAGACTACATTCAAAACCATTAAAAGAACAATTTTTATTTTCTAGAACTAAGTATGGAATCATCGTCTGACTTGCTTGATTTTGAAACTGAGCCATGTTTGATGATGGAAAGCGTTCTGGAAGATGTACCTTTGCCAGACACATATTCGCATAACATGGTATCGAGCAGCGATTCTCTCCGCAGAGCACTGAGTTTTTCCGAAACATCGGACGAGCATAATGTGAGAAAGACAAAATACATCGATGAGTGTACTAGTCTCACGAATCTCACCCAGGCAATCTTGCATCGTCGTAAAGCAAGTATCTAAATTAGATTCGGAAAGTAAAAATTATAAAATGAAGTAATAATAATTAATCATATTAAAATTTACAGGTGGAAGACGAAGGTGATGATGATTGTGATTCCGTGAGCGAATCTGACACTGGGACCAATGATGGTCCTATGCCTTTGGTGGATTACTGTCCATCTGTAGATCTTGTCGATCAAGTGATCGAAGTGGACAATCTCGTTACCAAACTTCTGAAAGTGTTACGAATCATACAGCTTGACAACGATACATGTATACAGGAATTGAAAGAAGAGAGGTAAGTTTAATAAATTTAACTGAATTGTAATTTAATGTTGTTAATTAGAATATTAATTATTAATTGGAACGCATTATTTACAGATCTAACTTGGAGATAAAATTAGAAGCCACTGTAACAGAATTGAATGAGCTTCGCAAGATTATCGATAATCTTCATCAATCGCCGGAAGATGTCTTGAACAACATATCCGATCGACGACGTAGCGTTGTGGAGAATTGTCGGATTTTGCTCAAAGAGGTAATAGCCGGCGATGTTGCCGATACATTTTTATAGTGTACTTCTTCCACGCTACTGCCATATCTGAGATAAATTATTAACTTTCGTGAAAGGATGTCAAATGGTTCAATTTCTCTAGACGAGTAAGAAAGAATTAAAATTTAACAAGGCTGTACTTGCTACTAATAGCAGTTCTGGCGAAATAGACTGAGGATCTCTCGATGTGACGATTTCCGCTTAATATTTTAAAATATTTATAAATTTCTTATTCTTCCTAACTATTATAAATGATTTTAATTCTTAAGAATCCATGTAAAATTTTAAGAGTCTGAATTATTATATTAAACATCGATGAACATTTTATTGTTATTCATAAAAATCGGATTTCAAATTTTGAGGTGACTGAATTTTCAAGAGTTTAGATATATAGTTTGGAATATTATAGTTATATAGTTTGGAATATTACATATATTTTTCCTTCCATCATAATATATTTTTGTGCGCTTTATAATGTTAATTTCACACTGAATATAATGGTGTATATGTGTACATGTGTATATTAGGATGTACATCCGGATTACAAAAATCAAATATGAACAAATACGGGCTCGTCACTGTTTTTAAAATAATTGTACAAAAAAAGATTATTTAAAAAATAAATGACTCTGGTTAAAATTCAATTAATCATAGCTAACTATGCAGCATGTAGAAGAATATATTAAAGTATTTAATTTTGCTGATTTTGCATTGTATTTCTTTCATCAGAATTTGGCAAAATATATTCACGAATAATGATTAATGATTTTGAACATATATTTGAAAATGTATTAATGTATGCAAAAAATATATGTTTTATATGTCTAAATGTATATTTAACATATATTTGAATACGCTAGTACACTTTCTGTGAAAATACGAAATTGTAAATCGTTATTCGTTATTAGCCAGTATATGTATTTAATATTCCCACCGCCAAGTTGATCATAGAATTTTATATTTAATAAAATAATCTTCCAACGTGTGAAATTATTAGGTTTATAAACAATCAATTTTTTTAATTACATATTTTTTCATTCAAAGTAAACAGGGTAGCCTATATTTAAGATAATAATATTTAATAGAGAACACAACAAGAATTAGATACATATAAAACGGAAGGATAGATTTCAAATACCTTTTATTGTGTCTTCGATCATACAATACTTGTATTACCGTAATTACATTGTGTGACTTTTAAAAAGATAGTGAAATATTTTATGACAAATCGTAGATATAAAGATGCTTAAGATGCTTCTTAATAGACAAGAATTAGAAAAAGATATTTGTACTATTATTTTTGTGTATGTGTATGTGTGTGTGTAATTTATTTCTTTCATCTAAAGATGTATATACGTCAATTATAATAAATCTCAAAGATTTTTTGCTCACTGAAACCAAAGTTGAGATTTATTATAAACGTTTTCCAAACGAGGTTTCTTTTATTAAAACGGAGCTGTGCTTCAACTTAAGCGTAGCTTTAATCATGGAAATATTGTGACGATACAACCAAACAACACATATGTATTTTATTGTTTAATCAAATAAATTTTCATATCTTGAAAAATATACAGATGCATTATAATCAATTGTATTATATATACTTATAACTTTACATATAATTAAAGTAGATTATATTACGTAAATGCATGTAAAAAATTCGCAATTGTCAATACAAAAAATCGTCACTAATAATTACGATTAGTTTATAAGTAAATGAATAGTGATTTATATATTGTGACGCTAAATCAAAACGGAATTATGGCAAAGCGAATATTGTATTTAGCTTGTTTAACATGTAAATACATATGTGGTTACTGAATCACAATCGCCCGTTACATTGTACGGATAAGGTGAATGAAATCGCCATTCCTAATTTTATGTATATTCATTTAAAAGCCATCTTTTAAGTTACAGAGAAATGAGTTCGAGGATTAATGCTAATATTAGCACGTCCTTTTATTAATACTAAACACCATATAAATGCGTGGTACGACATCAATTCGATCGTCAATCATACACGTTATATTCTATGAGTACTCGTCCATCATCCCTGTAGATGCAGATATCCTATCCCTGTGGAGAGAATAATATATTCTTTTCAAACATCTTATTTTAAATGGTTGTAGTTTGAAATACAGAATACAGAATACAGCGCACATTGTATTAAAAGAAAAGGAAAATACCGTTTTCTTAATATATGCTGTAGACGGAATATTGTGTATGTGGAATTGCAAGCATCGAGGAATCATTTTAGTGCACGCTCGTGCCTCGCACATGACGTATGCGCCGTATCAAGGGTGACAAGAAATTCATCAATAGTACAGCTGGTCTGGAACATAAGAAAAGTATATCGAGAAAGTATACATTAAATTATTTTTATAATTAAAAGAATGAAAATTACACGTGAACTGCAATAAAATCACAATTATAAGATTGATATAATTAATACCATTATAAGATATAATTAATAAAATTGATTATTAGGCAGCAATATGAAATAGATTTTTACTTGTTTAGTGTCTTCGAGATCGCCAAATCGGTTTTGTTGGGAACGCTATCGATGATGGGTTTGTCTAGTTCGTTGATGGACTGGATCGTCGGCGGAGTGGATACCTTTTGATTGGAAATTGATAAATTATGTTCCGAGTTGCCGGTGGCGCCGGCCAGGAGCAGTGCCTCGACTGGCGCAAATACGAATACAAGACCGTCCAAGTGGATGCGATAATTCTCGGTTCCATTCTGCCGTTGATCGTAATAATCGATGGCATCGGAGAGCGTAGACGTCGGTGCGGCGAAGGTTACAGCTGTCTCCTGCGGTATCACCGATATGATTTCATCTTTGATTTCAGACTCGATCTTGGAATCAATTTCGGACTCAGTCGACTTGTCGATGACGGGTAAACACTGAACGCTTGCGAAGAACGCGATGAGTAGTACAGTCTTGAATACACGCATGTTGATTGATAACATTGATGAACGGCTGTTTGTCGAGTTGCCTTTTGTTCGAATGCAACTCGTGAACTTATCGGGTTCACCTATCTACTTGACCTCGGTCTATTCTAAAATCTGTCAAGAGAGTTGCTCTCTACTTGATTCCAGTTCCTAAGTTATTGTTTTCTACGATTCTGGTTGAAGCCGGTGACTGCAGGATGCTTCCTGTTCGGTTGCGATTGTAAATTTACAAGTTATTTTCTTACTCAACGGGCGTGAACTCAGGCCGACCACTTTTTTTGATGATTCTTAATGAGATGATGCGGGAACGCGATTGGCCCGGGACCAGTATCGGTATCGCGAGATGAGACGAAAATGGACGAAACGTTGGAGAACGTGGAACGTGTCTGGACAACACGGAGGATACTCGAGGTATGATGACCGGGCGATGTCTCGTACTAGAAGACGATCCCGATCCCCACCTGGGCGATCCGAACCTGAGCCTTCCTTCGGTCGGTTCTAGAAACGGATCCCCGGAAAAGTTCAAGAACCTCGGCGTACTGACAGCAACCTGCTGTTAACGGCATATATATATATATCGTCACGGCACTTGATACGCTGTAAAACTTTTGTAATTTATGCGAAGATTGAAAGAGAGATCACTTATGTTTAAATCTGAACTATATACTTTCCCTATCTGCAATTTTCCGGGCCAACTTTCAAAAATAACATTAGCAAGAAGATATATTTTTACTTAATTACTTAATGTTTCCTTGTTTCTTCAGAATCTCTCACTTCTGATTTTTATTATACAAAATTTTTAATTAAGATTGACGAAAGATTTACTTATAAGATAAATAACAAATTCTTGTCATTTTTTTTCAATCATTCATAATTCAAGAATTTTTTTATCTTGCGGCTAATTGTATTCTTCTCCAATTAAAAGGAGATGCGCGATATTGGAAATGATTCTCGTGATTTTTGAACATCTCCTTATTACATTCGGATTGCGAAATCGCCATCCGGAGAGAGGAACGTGACGGTATTAATAGCATTAACGATATTCAACGACGGAGGCGTGGTGGAATTACTGAAACTGGTCATCCTCATCAGCAACGTATCAATCGCGCGTCGATGTCCTTCGCGATGATAACCAGTTTTATTCAAAAGAAAAGGAAGAGCAAGAGACGGGGAGATACGCAATGATGTTAAAGACAGAGCATAATAGTTATCACACGCGGTGCAGGTGTATACATACACGTGTACGTAGATGTGCGCACATCTATAGTCACCAATCTCTGTAAAGGGCAATGTCCTATCGTGGCCGTTCGTGGTGAGTTCGTTTCCCCGATCTGCCCGTCTCGCGGCTTATTACCGTAACCTTGCCCTTGCTCTTTCCTCTCGCGTACACTTCCGCCTTGAGAACCGAATCAACGCTGTCGCCGGTCTTTGACACGACCTTCGATTTCTGGAAATTCCCTGGAGGGTCGACGTACCGCGCGCTTTATGTGACTCCCCGATTGGAGAATGCAAGATCAGAATTTTGGCTTTTAAGAATTCCCGACAGTAAGAATCTTATTCCCGATAGGCGCTATTTATATACTGCAGCGACAAAGAAAGAATAAGAAAAGTAGAAAGTATTAAACAAACGAAAAAATGGTATCAACGATCTTTATGTACTTCTGATCTCTAAGAACTTATTGATTTAAAAAAGAAAATGAAAATTAAAATAGAATTAAAGAAAATTAGATTTGTTATTGCAATTTTTTATTATGATTTTTCCTTTATATTTAAATATTCACATTGTTTTGTCGTTTAAATATTTTATTGATCAAATAGCTTAATATAGATACATGCAGTAAATCTTCGCACATATATATCTTAAAACGATAATTATCTCGCATTCAGCGCATTTTACGTGCTAAATTAATTAAATAATTTGAAATAATTCTTCTCATGTTATATGGGATGATTCTTGCACTAATAAGCAAAAAAAAATGCTTTCTATCAGCAGATGTAATAAATCTGATATAAAATTCATACTAAAAAATAAAATATCGTATGAGAAATAATCGCATGATAACTAATATATTTTGATGTTTAAGATCTACAGCCATGGGAACTTAAAGCTAAAGAGAATCGGCTGATTCGTCGAATTGGCAAACGCCGGACGCATCGCGATGTCTTCCTGGACCACAGTTCTCGACACCATCGCCTAGTAATCTGAGTTCCTGCTGCTTCTCCTCGGTTAGCGGAGATACATCGTTTTTCTCAGCATTCGAAGAAAATAGTGTGACATCCTTTTCCCCAGGTAGCTGCTTCTTTAACGATGGTCTTCCAGGTTCATCGTCAGGATTCCAAATCACGTTCCCAACCACGCTCCGAACCCGGCCACTGCCTCCCGTCTTAGGTCTGGACGTCTTCCTCACATTCACGAAGTATCCCGGAAGAGTCGGCACCTCGCGGCTTTTCGGAAAGTCGAAATTCTTCACATTTCTCGCGATTCTATCAATTTTTTTAGTTTGCTCATCACCGATTGGTGTCAGTTGTTGATCCAAGACATTCAACATTTTCGTATCTCCTTCCACTTTTTGTACTGAATTTTCTTTATCTAGATAATTCTCATTTATCTGAATTTCCGCAGAATAGGGCTCCTCTTGGCGAACTTCCTCACTGGATTTGATCGCTCCTTGTCCTTTTGATCGAGCATTTACCGCTGCCTGGATAGCATGCCATGCTAGATCGCTTATGTCGTTAGTGCTGGTACTGCCGCTACTACCAGGGAAGAGCACAACGAAGAGGAGGTTTTTTAGCGTACCGTGCCCGTTGATCTCGCCATCCTGCCGTTGATCATATTTTGCCGGAGCAGCGCCAACTTTGGCGAACGCGAAGAACGCCGAACCGAGGAAAAATAGCATCTGGACCATCGCCATCCTCGTGATGTATACACGTCGATCACACACGTCGTAATGCGTGTAGGTGAGCTCTAGATGAGCGAGATGAGAGAAGCAACGAAGTTCGACCTTGCAATACAATGCTCTTCGGGCAACGCGAGCGAAACGAGCGAGGTCCTTTCCTCAACTGCGACGACCGCGCGAGTAGCGGGCCCGCCGCACTCGATGAGACCGTTGTATGAACCGGTACGCGGAATCTGTATGATAGGGGGATCCATCTCACCATAGGATTACTTATAAGACACATCGCCACGTCGATTAGCGTGGGAATGATACCGATATTGTTCACCGATATCGTTATGAACCATCGCGGATTTCAACGACACAGCTAATTTTGAGTTAAAAACAAAAACAGAAACCTCGAGCAGAAATAATAAGAATCAAGAGTCAAAATGAGAAACGGAGGAAAAAATATAAGTATTGTATGAGATAAGAGAGATCTTTTTAGCGAACTTCTTTTCTTTCTACATTAGAGAAAAAAAAGAGAAGATGAATCGTGTAAGAAATTCAGCTAAAAAAAATACGTCTAAGAGTATGCGTGCGCTTGCGTTTCTTCCTGTGAATATACTTTTAATCATGTATTACCTCTTTTAGGAAAACTCTTTAGTCCGGAACTGTGAAACAAAATAAGAAAGAGCGTCAAGTACTCGGAGATAATTATCGCATTACAAAAGTGCAAAATGTGGGATTGTTTCACCATGTGAAGGCAAATATGGCGTAAATTCGATGCATATATGGCACACCTTCAAAGAACACTTGTTTCTAAATTTACTCCTCTAGCTTTTGCCTCTGAATCCGGTCAAGGGAGGACCGATCGATCAGAATAGGACATCTGGTCGTACTTACGCAGTTGTACTCACGGCAACAAGCGATTCAACCACGATCGACAGCGACCATTGCCGTTTGGAACATATCCAAATTTGCAGCGCTTTTGCGACCGCACGACATGTGCGGATTTTACCGTGGTCGAAGGAGTTGTTCCGGTTTCAGCTTCCTTTTCACTCGGTTGATTCTTATTGTCATCGTCATCCGCATTTGGCGTCGAGCTCGTGGTACCAATCAACGGATCAGCATTTGGGATCTCTTCGTCTTTGGACAGTGTCTTGTCGTTCTTAGTATCATTCGATGGAGTAGCATTTTCGGATAGCATTATGTCGCTCATGGTCGGGCTTGTATTATTGATAGGCGTCGAGATAGTTGAATTTTGTGACGGCAGTGGCTCGAAAACTTGTGTGGCATCATTTTTCTCCGTCGTGGAACTCACGATAGGCCTGTTTCCCGGCGGCTTGATGGTAAAGTCGGCATAATCATATAAGTAATCGTAATCCTGCGAAAGCAAGGATAATGTCGACGATGATTTTTCAGTGGTACTCAAAGCAATCTATTTATTATTAAATAAAATATGTAAAATGCATTCTGAGTACAAAATGTCTAAAATGGACTTTATAAATTACAGGCTCGCTTTAATCTTGCATCAAACCATCATATATATATATGTATATAGAACTAACGCAGTACAAACTGAAGAAAAGCTTCGACTATTTCATTAACGGTAAGTGCAACAAAATCAAAAAAATATATCACAGTAAAATTTAATTTTTATTCTTTCTCGAATAAAGAAAGAAAATATAAAATAAATTTGAGAAAAGGAGAAACAGGAAAAAACTGATGAGAAAAATAAAAAAATATGTCCCACTAAACCCAGTTAATAAAGAGAGAAAAAGACTAAAAAAGAGGAAAGGATTTACCGTATAATCGTCCAGGAGCTCGGAGTTGACAAGCGCAATCACCTGCAGGTCCTTCAGGTCAATCTGCACATTCACATCACCGGTCTGTCGCTGATCGTAGATCGCCTTGGCCACCGCGGGAAGAATCGCGATGGTGACGAGACAGGCCGCGATAACGAGGAAGCCATGTAGGACGAGCATGATCTGTGATCGATTCTGACGTGAAGAGGACTGAAAAATGGATGGTAGCGAACGTCCTGGAGGCCCCGACCTGATGCGTCTCACCGCCTCCGGCAGAAACCCGTTAACAAGACAGCCGGTTTACTCTCGAGATACGGGATTCAATCCCGCATTCGCACGTACATACAAAACCGGTATACACACCGCCCGGTGGACACCTCGTCTCGTATTCTTGCGTCTCTCTGTCACCTCCCGGCGTTCGTACAGCGAGTACGATGCCCGGCCATTGCCCTCTCGCCGCTACGCGGTCTACCTTGACAGCCGGCCTTCGGAACGCGTATAACATCGCGTGTGTATATGCAATCGGATCGTCGCTCACATATATTTTGGTATAGGCTTTTGTACCTCGGTCATCAGAAGTGTTTGCACGTGCCCGTAATGATCTTGAGAGAATCTGGACAGGCGGGACGATACTGTCTACTTGGCGCCTGTTCAAGAGATTTACTCATGAGAGAGAGAGAGAGAGAGAGAGAGAGAGAGAGAGAGAGAGAGAGAGAGAGTACGTACTACTACATATAATAATAAGTAAGTAAGTAAGTAAGTACGTACGTACGAACGGTAAAGGGTAAGGGTAAAGGTAAGGTTAAGTACGGTTACTTAAGT
>NW_012130080.1:5273565-5275548 GCF_000143395.1 Atta cephalotes | reverse complement strand
GAGAGAGAGAGAGTACTTCCTAGACATATATAAATAGAGTAAAGAGATCTGCAAGAGGGAATGAAGTGCTCTTGAAAGAATTGCAACGTATGAAACTTTACGATGTATTTTGTAATTCATTGTAATAATTTCCTCTCAAGGAAAATATGTCTTTCAAATATTCAAGCAGAACATATAAGTCATCCTGACATCAAAACGACTCTAAATTGATTATTGGAAAATTATAAAAAATTACTTTATCATTAATAACTATCATTTTAATGTCATTTTGACGTTATCATGACTTGTCTGCTCGGGTATAATCTTGTTATGAGATGTAGATGAATGTGAAAGATGTAGATTCTGTGAAAGAATATCCAAGGAACAATACAGAAAATCTCTGGCGCTAATCCAGATTTTAATTTTAATTAGACCTATCTTCTGAGTTTATTTAAAATTCTAATACCCGTTTTCACCAATGTTCTAATTTTTAAAGCTAAAAAATGAAGAGAAATTGAAGTGAGATTAGAATTAATATACATTGATAGAAATAGACATAATGGTTGAAACTGAAAGTTTGAATTTCATGGATATTTGCATTATATAGAGTATATATAAATTAGTAAAACACAGAGACGTCCGCAATGATTAATTATTTTATTTTTTCAAAAACATCAGTGTAAATGTTACAAATAAAATTATTAAATACAAATAGAAATGTAAAAATATTTCAAGAAATGAATTACAGTTTAAGAATTATTCTTTAATAACGCGCAATCTGTCTCCTTTTTACAAGCAGTCATATTTTTATGTGTGATAAATTGACACAAGAAGAAAAAAAACGCATCAAGTATATAAAATAAATAAAAGATATATATTTGAGATTTTAACAATTTAATATAAAATTCCGGCAATCTTTCGAAGCATTCGAAAAACGCGCGCATGTAAATGCCAGAGTAGTTCCTCTCGCTACAAGTGCACTTTCCACACTTCCCTTCACCCCTCACCTGTATTCGCGCCATTGGAGCGCGAAAGTGCACATCAAACACATCTAATTTTATTCTTCATAATTAAATTTTTCATACAGTTCATTCCTCTTTTTTCTCCTTTCAATCTTCAATTATTTATCTATTTCATTCGAAGTGCAGGGAACTATGACATAATACAGATGGTACGGATACAAAGAACAGGTTTCACAGGGGTTGAAGAAAGAAGTGTAAGCGGCCCGCGGATTCTCTCTTGTTGCACCTGCTTACACCTTGCGCTTGTGTGTTGTAATCGGCGAGGATGCAAACAATAATCTGTCACCTAATAATGACGCCGAGGCGAAATGTCGCGCGCCGCCGCGTGCGCACCTAGCCTCGGGTGCGGAAAATCGTCGGCCGTGCAGCGCGGAGGGATCGTCATCGTCGTCGTCGCCCGAACCGCGATCCCGATCGTGCGACACAGCCTGACACTTTCGGAGCGGTGCTGTTCACGCGCTCCGTGGGATGCGCCGCACTCGTAAAGCATCATCTGTTGTTTACCTTTCGACGACCCTCGCGTCATCGGCGACCTTTATCATGTTACGCGCTGACACGAACGATGCTCCAATTTTTTAAGAAGATTGGTAATTATATCATACGCTTTTATGTCGTGACGTAAATTACGAAGCGGACGAATCATCTTCTTTGTCTAGCACGCACAATCTTAAGTGTCCAAGCCTGACCTTCTGACATTTTCAACACGCAACATGTTTTCTTTTTATTTTATTCTTTTTATTATTATTTCTTCTTTCATTCTTGTTTATACTGAGATATTTGGAAATTGCGTTTTACTATTTAAATTGAAATTTTGCCTATTTATATATATATATTTTTATATATATATATATATTTCCACACACACACACACACCATACACACACACACACACACACACACGCACACACACGCACGCACGCACACACAACTAAAATTTACATTACAAAAAGTTAAAATTTAAATTTTACTAAATAATTATTCT
>NW_012130080.1:5266851-5272682 GCF_000143395.1 Atta cephalotes | reverse complement strand
CTTATTATATATATATTATTTATTATATATATATATTACTTCACACACACACACACCATACACACACACACACACACACACACGCACACACACGCACGCACGCACACACACAAAATTTACATTCAAAAGTAAATTAAATTTTCTAATAATTATTCTTGAAAAGTGACTGTTTACAATATAGTACACATTTTTCATCAATTTTAATGATTTCGTTTTTAATTGTCATCAGAATGAAATTGCATATAATGTTTCTAGGACAGAGGGATAAGTCCGGAATACCAGAAACTTCACCTACAAAATTGACAAGTTCCGGAAACTTTCTGATAGATGTATTCAATGATGGTGCATCGTCTATTCAGACATCCTCGGATATATTGTACAGTCTCGAAGAAGAAGAGGAGGAGGAGATTCTCAATAATGACATTAAGGAAGTATGCGCCTTCAGTTCTCGGTTGTCTAAAGCTCTGCCGGAAATACTTAAGGACAAAAGTGCCCTTGGTTATTTCATCCAGTTTATGGACATCAGAAAGCACATAGCTCTCATTAAGTTCTGGTTAGAAGTGGAATGCTTGTGTAGTGCATTCGAGATGCCAGATACACAGAAAGTCAGACAGTCGAATCAAAAGGAGATAATGAACGCCTTGCCTACTTCCTTAGACGATAATGAAAACTTTAGCTGTGACATGCTCGCTAGCAATGTAAATACTCAAACGAGCAGTGAAATACCATTCGATGAGAGAACATGTGATGTAACGTCTAACGATATGCCAAAGACTAGTCAGGCAATAAGCGACACGCGACAATCAAATCACGATTGTGAAGGTAAGAGACACGACACAACGACGACTAGGCAGGATGCTTTGAGAATTTACAAGAAGTATATTCTCAAAGAAGCTCTGGATGTAAATCAAATATCTGAAGAATTAAGGCTAGATATGGAGAAGGCTATTGTCCAGGAAAACATTGAGCCTATATTACGGTGCCTATCTGCTGTTCAAAACATAGTATACGATATATTAGAAAACGAGTAAGTGATGTATATTCATATATTGATAAATGTCGTTCGAATAAATAATCAATGCATTTTAAAACATTGTATTTTTCGCAGATATATTAATGATTTTTTACGAAGCGAATTTCACTGTAAGCATCAAATTGACGTGCTCACTAGTGGCAATGTACAATTAGCAGATATATTATACAACGAAACAGCATTCTTTTACTTCATGGAGGTTTGCATCGTCTTTCACGATCATTATTTTACAGAAATTTTCTGAGAGATTTTGTTCTTTACAGTTTATGGAACTTGAGAATAAGCGAGAATTATTGGACTTTTGGATGTCGGCTATAAGTTATAAGCAGAATTTCTTGGAGAAACAGGGAGCAACCAATCCCGAAGAAGTGCAATCTGATGCCGTTATTATTTACGAGAAGTAATTTCTAAAATATATATGATTATACGGAGGAAAGAAGTTATGAAGGAAGAAGTTAGGAAGAAAGAAAAATAATTTATAATGTTATTACCTTTCTCACAGATATTTCAGTTTACAAGCAACTATGCCTCTTGGATTTAGTGACAAGATTCGTTTTCATGTGGAACAAAATATTTGCCGTGAGGATGAGAGCGGTCCACAACCCGATTGTTTTGATAAACCTAGTAAAATTGTATATAATTTTCTCAACAAGGTACATTTATCTATTACACAAATTTATCTTGATCTCCATATAGATCACACTTACTAAATAGACTCTTACATTGAAGTAGTTGTATTAAAAGCCAATACTTTCTTCTAGCATTATTTGCCAGTGTTCTTATCGTCGCAGCTGTATTATAAATACTTATCAGAGTTAATCAACACAATTCAAACCAGTCCATGTCCGAGTTTACATTCCAAGATAAGAAGAACAGGTTGATATCGATTGTTGATTGCAATATTGTGTTAATATTCATGAAAGAATATTAAAGAATTAGAAAGTCATATCTTAATATCTGTGTTTTCTTCTTTTATATATAATGTTTATAGATATTGGGTTGTCGGGAAAGTTCGATTTTGAAAAAAAATTGAAACGCAGAAGATTTAAATTTTAATATACATTTATTAAATTTAAATCTTTTGCGGCACAAACTTTCCGGACAACCCAATAGTTTTATATATTATATTTATATATTATATATTTATATATTATATATAATTTTGAAAAAAATATATTTATTTGCAGGTTCCGATTGCAGCAGTGAAGTAAGCTCAGTGTGTACTAGTATGCCAAGTATTTCTCAAATAGGAAATAATGGCAACAAATTACCTGATAATAAGAAAACTATTAATAGTCATCTGAATATTGACACTAGGCAACTTTACGATCCAGATTCCTTATGGCGACGTAATAAATATAGGTATTTGATTGAATTTAATATTGTACACACATTCGTACTAATTTGTAAGTTATAAATAATTCGGTATATTTTATAGTTTGAGCATTGGTTACGTTGACAACTTAGGTAGATTTATTACTGAAATAGAGCCAGATCCTCATAGAAAATATGGTAAGTCACGTTTATAATAAGTTTGAACTGATATGTATATATACGAGATTGTATACAATTATGTAAACAATTTCAGAATCTCGCCTAACTCGTGTTGTAAAACGATTTGTAAATATAGAACAAGATAAGGTAAACATTTTATAATACTGACATTTTATAACGTTAGAATGATTTGTTAATAAAAGACATAATGATAATTTATTTACATATAATTGCATTATTTAATTAATGCATTAATCACTATTAACAGGCTAAAGAGGAGTTAGCATGGAGAATCGCCGAAATGATCATTCGTGAAATCACGTCTTTAACGCTTGGAGCTTCAAATCTTCCCTCTTGATGGTGCAAATTTAACATGACGATTCTGAGGCTTAAGTTTTCTTTAAGTATAAAATATTTTGTGTATTTGTGTGTATAAGTCAAGTGCTTTGTTTTTTTATTTTGAACATTAGCGGAACAATAATGCAGACTTTGCCAAAGTGCCAAACAGATAAATGAAAAATTCTAATTCTTTTATAATACATTTTAAAAGGAAGTACTATTTGTAGGGAGGAATGGCTTTCTATATGTTCTAGTTTTTACATTTTTACATTTTACATTTTTTGGCATAGCAATGAAATAGAGATTTGAATTTGCTTTGAATAAATGATTTAATTTGAATTTAAAATTAATATAAATAACTTCATAAAAAATTAATAACATATATTTAATTATCTTTACAATTCGTTGCATAAAATAATTTAAAGATCTTATAAACAGTATAATCTGTAATATTTTTTGTAACTATTAAAAGTTCTTCCTATTCTATTAATTTATTATACAATACTCGATGAGCAAAAAACAATAATTTAACGAATGCGCAATTTCTTCATCGTTAATTATGACATCAGAAGCGAGAAATCCAAATGATTATTTTATCTTATATCTATATAAATAATGAAATTTATATTCATGAAACAATATTGGGTGATTATAATATAATAGATTGAGATGCATCAAAATTTATATAGAATATTTAAAGTAATCCCATTAGAGTAATTCTATCTACTTTTTCATTTTAATTTCAATCTTATACGCGAAACTCTCTCTTATTAATATTATTCGTATTATTTTTTCTCGCTTCTGAGAGAGATGACTATGCAGATATTGATGAATTCTTAAAATATAAGATTTTGTACTTTTTTCATTGCCAATTTATATACATATACACATATATATGTGCGTGCGTGCGTGCGTGCGTGCGTGCGTGCGTGCGTGCGTGTGTGTGTGTGCGTGCGTGCGTGCGTGTGTACGTGTGTGTGTGTGTATAACAAAATGCAATATTAAAATAGGTAAATGAAATATATGTACATATAATATGCATGTGACCGCCGTTGATCGTGATATTATGATATAGAGAAAAGATATATTTTGACAGTATTTAGAGTGTATAACACGTAAAGTTTAAGTACAAAATGTTATTAATAATGAAATCCTTATTATATATACATGCTCTACTTTTATTTTGTTATATCTTTTTATTTATGAGACATTATACAACGCATATTGTAAAAAAGAATATTTACTATCTTTTAAAAAGGCACTCTATCTTTTAAAAGTAATTAAACAGTTCATTTTACATTACATATGCATCTGTGCGCCGAATCTTCTGTTTAAAAAACTTGCATACATCCGTTTTATATCTTCTTCTGGTCTGTTTCAAAATCTTGATTTTCTGTAGATGTTATGTCTTAATATTAGCTAAATTATGTTCATTTATTTTGTTTATTATATCGCGAATGTATAATGTATAAAAAATTATATTTTAATACGATATTTCTGTGTAATATATTAAAAATTCTATTTTATACAATATTTCTCTTGTCACATTTCGAAAAATTTTTTAATAAAATATTGATTTAGTCGAGACGTTTTTTAAAAAATCTTATTAAAAAATCGTGCTTTAATAAAAATGCACAATTTATATATAAAAACTGATTTTATGTTTTAACTTTTCCCATGCCCGTATCAGATTACAGATCAAGATTGAGATTAGATTGGAATCAAAGTTCATTAAATTTACTTATTGGTTTTCTTTCTTTTGATTGTTAATGTTCTAATTAAATCTTAATCTTAATCCGTAATCTGATATGGGTATTGTAAACCTCGGAAATATTGAATTTCTATGTAGCACGATACTATTTACTTTTGATAAACTGGCAGTAAAATAGATTCTCACAGAGACGAAGATCCATGATTTATACTGATATGTGGTATTTTCTGTTCGTATCCTGTTCGTGGATTTAGTAATGGAGATGATTCAGAAATATGCACGTCGCTATCTATTTTGGAGATCGCATTTAAATTTATATTAGTGCTCGATTTAAAATTTTGACAACATTCAAAACGTAATTTCTCCCTTCGAGTCCATGATTGATAAACGATTGCGTTAAAAAACGCTTGAAGAGGGTTTGTCACAGCCTGTTGGTTAGAAATTGACTCAATTTACTTATATTTATCTATGCATTTAAAATGATGATATTTATATGAACATACCATTATGTACCATAAAGTGATGATTGCCTTGATTGGCAACTGAAACCATAAGATCCACAATAGTAATCCATTAATTAAATTGGGCGTCCAGCACACATAGTAGACCAAATTGATGAGAGCAAATTTTATTCTAATCGTTTGTATCAACTTTCGCTCTCTGCCAGTCATCTGAGCCATGCTGTACAGAACCACCGTTTCAAGATCACGAGTCGATGCAACATACAGAATGGGATTCACGATCATGACCACTGCCAGTAGCATATACGTGGCGAAGTAATTCGGAAGGATACGCAATATCGCACTGGATAATGACGTTAAGTTGTGGCAACTGCAAAACAATTTCGCATTTGTTACTGTTGCACTCTAAGAGTGTACGAAATAATTTGTGATATTTCTAAAATCTGACTTTGCATCGGGAATGTATAGAATGATCAGCCCGAACGAGGTAAGAATGGCAGGAAGTACCCAGGCTAAAGTGTGATAGCACACAGGACGTCCATTTTTATCTCCCAATAGTAATTTCATGTCCAGCGCGTAACACAACGTCCATATCCACGTGGCCATGTAGAAATATTGAATCCATGCCTACGAGCAATAATCTATCATGGTGAATTCAGTTACGCGCTCCACTTGATTAGTGCACATTAAATGCTACTTTATATAAAATATCTAAATACAGTAATATGATATAATCAATTTTGAAATAAAGTATATATATATATATATATATATATATATATATATTAGTTAA
>NW_012130080.1:5259072-5265380 GCF_000143395.1 Atta cephalotes | reverse complement strand
ACAAATATGTAAAATTATTTCATATTTTATTCAGATAATTTTTTATCATATTTTTTACACTGTTATTCAATATAAATACTTTTATATCGGTTTCTTTTAGCTGCACTTTTCTATATACTTGTCACATGTGAAACAGAATAAATGTATATACATCAGAGGAAGAAACAAAGTGTAAAAAGTGTAACCAAAACAATCACATCATGACAGAAAAGTTTCAATTTCAAAATAATATTTTCTAGCAATCGAATTCAGTCATAATAAGAATTACATATCTTAGATGAATTCCTGCTCTGTACGTTAGTTATTGCAAATTAATAAAAGAAACGAAGCAAAGGAGGGGGAATGTTCGGAGATAACATTTCATATAAATTTACCTGATAAATCGCGCCTATCATACCCATTGTTGACGAAAACATGCATACTGTATTGTACGCATCTGTATTGAATTCCTGCATTATCACTATCGCTCTATCCGTTCGATTTGTGTGATGACAGCAGAATGTTTGTAGGGTCGGGTCGGCCATTATTATAGAATGTTATCGCGGTCGAGTCCAGCGTGTTTCTGCCAGACACTATCCTACTCGATCTAGTAACTCTCCGATAAAAGGGAACCGCAGTTCCCCACTCAGACATCTGGCAACCAATCGATACGTTCGAGATACAAACTTGTTTTATGATATGCGAAATACGTTTTGGTATTTCTAAACAAAAATCTTGGTAGAAATCTTTTTTTTTATTGCAGCTTGGATAGCTTTATCCATTACAATCTGGAAATCAAAGTAATCCTATATAAAAAATAATTTTTGAACGCGTTCAGGCTGGCTTGTTCTATCTTTCAATAAATCTCAACTTGTTCTATTAACAAAAGTATATCAACTTATTCTTTTACTCTCTTATGTCTATCTCTAATGTAAAAATTTTTATTTCTGCTTATATTGTATATATATAATTTATTCTTTATCCTTTTCTAATTCTTAGGATTTTAAATCTTGATTTAACATACTTTTTCTAATTGTTAGAATTAAAAAAACGTTAGAATAAAAAATACGTTAAATCAAGATTAAAAATTTACATCAGCAGAAACAGACATTATTCTCTTATTCTTTTATTCTTTTATCCTCTTATTATTCAATAGATAAGTTATCACATAGTTATTATGTTCGAAGATAGAACAAGTAACCCTCAGTCACATTAAATTAATTGTATCAATGTATATACAGTTAAATAAATTGGAATTCAGTATTTTCTTCGCTTTATTATGTCTGGTCGCCAGTCGACAGGATGCGTTTCTTCAGTCTGAAAACATAGATAAAGAATAGTTGATGTAAAGTTCAGAAAATTACGAGCTAATTGAATATTATCAATGTGTGATCAAATCAGTAAGCATGATGAAAAATCAACTTACAGCAGTATCATCTTCTTTGTATACTTTGATAGTCTTATCAGCCTCTGTTGTAATCATGCGAGTGCCCGACATGTCAAACGTGATGCTGAATACTCCGGCTTCGCTATCCATTGAGCCTGGTTGGACCGGCGCTTGGAGTCGTTGAAAATTATATCCAGTTCGCCAGTCCCAGAGGTGCATGGTACCGTTGTCAGCACCGGAAACCAAAACGCCATCGGCATTCACGGCCAGGCAGTTGACTATGGCATTATGGCCCGATAGGTTTTGAATAAATTTTCCCTCCGGACATTTCCACTGTTTGATATTGTCTGGCGATGCTGAGGCAAACATATATAGAGATGGATGGAACGTCAGAGCGCGCACACTCTTCTTATGATTCGTTAGAGTAGCTCTGGACTTGCCAGCAGCCAAGTCCCACAAACGAATCGTGCAATCATGGCTGCCAGTGATGATCTGCGGCTCGGCGGACTGGCAGATTACGCTAGCTACCGTATTGGTGTGTCCAACGAGTGTATGGACATTTGCCTTGGTACGCATATCCCACACTCTTCCAGTGGAATCTCGTCCTGCTGTTACTAGAACGTCTATACTAGGATGTAACGCCATGGAATATACTGCTGACAAGTGGCCATGGTAGTGTCTAATTACTTTATTATATTCCAGATCCCAGCATTTGACTTGCCGATCTTCTCCACAGGAAAATAAGTAAGGATGTCTTTGTGAAAATGCTAGACCACGAACGCTGCTTATGTGACCTGTTAACGAAACCTTCAACTTGCCGCTCGCTAGATCCCATATCTGTAATTTTAAAAACATCAAATTAATGTATTATGTTTTTATTGTGTATATTATAATTATTATTAATTTTGAAAATACCAAATCATTGTATTAATAAAATGAAATTGATTTCATTTTACATTCTAGGACATTACTAAATAAATTGAAACATATTGTGCACTTACTTTGATTACTCTGTCGGCTGAGCCTGTAGCAAACCACTCGTTTCCAGGTTCCACGGCGCAACATCTCACCCAACCCAAATGACCGCTGATAACTCTGTACAATTTCCATGGAGCATGCCATTTAGGTTTCGCCATTGATGGTGTTTTCTTTGGTGGTATTGTAAGCGCACCACTGCTTACATTGCTTCCTATACCTGTTGATATTATACTTGTGCTGCTTTTTATTATATTGTAAGGAACAACTGCCGAGGTAGCATTAACTCCAAAAGTTTCATCTAAAGCATATTAAAATTGATAAGATATATATAAGATATATGTAAGAGAGTAATAATTTTTATTTTCAGCTTAGTTATGTATATGCATAATATTACCTCCTGGTGGTGGAGGGTCTGCAATGTCATTTTCTTGTTGCACTTTAGCTATATTATTTTGCTTGACGCGTTCTAATACTGGGCCATAACAGTCTTTAGCTTTTATCACCTTCTTCATTTGTTGTCTAAAAATAAATATAAATAAAAAATAAATATAAATTTATTAATGCTCTCCCATAAGATTAAAGTAGGAAGTTTGATTGACAAGTAAACATAGCTATTATAAACATAGCTATTATAAAAGTCTATGACTATAACAAAGGCTGCTTTCTTTTTAAGAGACAAGATATCTGTTTTCTGTAGGTGAACTCATATATTGGGTTGTCTGGAAAATTCGTGCCAATGTTGAAGAAAAATTGAAACGCAGAAAATTTAAATTTTAGTATACATTTATTAAATTATATAAATTAGTTGGATGAATTTTCCGGACAACCCAATACATTTGGAACTTAAAGTGAAACAGATGTGTTTTATATTTGTCAAAAGTAAAAAAGTTATAGTAGTCTAGTATAAGAATTAAACAAGACCTATAGGCGACACAAGTTGTCTGTTAGTTTTATTATTTATTGAATATCAAGAAGTATAGAATGATGTTTAACTGTGTCTTCTAAAAAGAAAGCAGCCAAAGTGACAAGTTAATGCTTATTATCCAAATTTAATAAGATGACAATTTAATAAGATGACAAGATATTTACAAAATAGGATCCTCCGGCGGTAGGGATCCTTGATTTAATAAAAACATATCGTGAGTCCTTTTTAGAGACCGAAACACTAGCGTGTGCACAGAGTGCCGTTGGACATCCTAGAACAAGATGATGTGTTAATGAAATTTGTAAAAATTCGCAGAGTATAATTATAAAAATATATTTTTTATCACAAAGAATATATTCGATAAAATTTATTAAAATATTCTTACCATTCTTAATATTGTAAGATAAATATAATTACGATTTTATTCTGAAGTTGTAAATTACTTTTTTCGAATATGTTTTTCTGAGGTTATGAGTAATGATGCCACTTGCCAGTTGCCAGATTCTGATTCGATTCGATGTATCGAGAATCGATTCTTTTTCACACTCAAAAATTGAATCGTCAGTTGATTCTGCAGGTCACTTCGACCAACTCCGATCAACGGTTTAGTGGTTTAGTCCATTGGAATTGACCAATCGCATTTGTCAATTTGATTAACGATTTTTATTATCATTGATGTAAAGTTAATTGAAACCTGTCGGAATGGACTTGGAAAATTTGATTCATTGTCGATTCGATTCCTTTTTAGCTAGAATCGAAGAGATAATAGAGAGTTTTTATAACGGCTGTGTTCAATCGAGAAAATAACTTTGTAACTATTGTAAAATTCTTCAATACGATTGGTTCTTAATTTTGATTCCTTATTGATCTAAACATATAAAACATATAAACTAATCATATTGAAGAATTTTATAACAATTGCAAAACTGTTTTCTCTGCTAAACGCAGCCAATGTCATTAATTAGTTAAAACATTTTTTAATTATGTAGAAAGTTGAACTATGCATGCAAAGTTGAATTATGCACATTTTGACTTTCCATTTTAAAAAAATGACATAGATACATCTGTAATTAAATCATAATTATATGATGGCAAATGATTCAATTTAATTCCTTAGATTTAAATCATCACAGCTTTGTTCATCTTCTGATAAAAGAGAAGAGAAAGATTATCTCTGATATCTCTCCTCTCATAAAAAGAATAGTTTAAATTAAAAAAGATGTGTGTGTGTGTGTGTATGTACATACGATGATGATTATTATTCATATTAATGCTTATTATCCAAATTTAATAAGATGACATTTGACCTGTTGTTTATTACAACCATTGCGACATGTTTTTTCAGCGTCACAAGCCTGTTATCGCATTTGTACTATTTATTGCCTGCTGGGGAGATGAATATATGTACATTATATCCGATATAATAAATGCTCTTTGGTTAGCACATCCACATTCTGTCTTGCATTACCACGTATTATCTTTAATTGAGCACAAGAGAATTCTGTTGGCGAGATATTTGCAAACCGGTTTTGTTTAGAAAGACAAATACCTGTGTGCAGTTTTAATAGCCTTATTCGGATCTAACATCTAAAAATGCCGAAGAAATTAGGTGAGTTATTTCATAGAATTGAGAAGAAACTCGAGAAAAACAAAGAAGATCTAATTAACCTTTAATTGATAGCGCACTACCTGTTGGCTCGCATTTGTCAGATTTGTGTTGTATTGTTTCTTTTATTAATGAAACAATAACAATCGATTTCTGTTCATTTCTTTTTTATCTAGATGCAAATTACGTTTTATTTGCAATTGTTTAGCAACTGCATAATTAGTATAAAATTAGAATTCATATTATACTACTTTGCGCTGATATAGTACATGATATTTAAACTTTGATTAACGCAAAATTATATGTCAAGATATATATTTCCTACATATTGAATAAAATAAAAATATGTTATTTTATTTTGGAGATAATAAAAACAAAGAAATATAAATATAAATCAAATTATGGCAGTGATAAGAAATTGATATAATTGAATAAACACATAAAATATTAAAGAAAAGATACAAATTTTTAGATACGTTTACATATTTACAGATTTTGCTGTGATTACTATTTATATCTTTCATGTTGCAATTTTTAAGTAATGACAGAGATGCTAATCAATTTTATAAAATTTTTAGCTCTTTTAAGTGTATCTGACAAAACCAATTTGTTACTGCTGGCAAAAAAATTACATGAATTTGGATTAACTCTAATTGCTTCCGGTGGTACTGCACAGACTTTGAGAGATGCTAAGTTACCAGTGCAAGATGTTTCAGAAGTTACAGGAACATGTGAAATGCTTGGAGGACGTGTAAAGACTCTTCATCCTGCTGTTCATGCTGGTAAGAATGAATTTGTTTAATTAAGTAATTTATCAATATAACTTGTAACTTTCTTTTGTCAAACATATCTGTTTCAGTTTAAGTACAAAAAATGTACACTAGTTCAGCTTCATAACAATCTCCATATTTATCAAAATATTATTTAATTAAATAAAATAATTATATGACATGTACAATTAAGCTATAATATACATACTTTTAATTTTTACATTATTATAAATAATTTTTACATTATTATTTTTATTGTGACAGGCATTCTTGCTAGATTGACAGATTCTGATGCTCAAGATCTTCAGAAACAAAATTACGATCTTATTGAAGTAGTTGTTTGCAATCTATATCCTTTTGTAAATACCATTTTGAAACCAAACGTGACGGTCGAGGATGCAATAGAGAATATCGATATTGGTGGTGTAACTTTGTTACGCGCTGCTGCTAAGAATCATGCTAGAGTTACAGTTATCTGTGACCCCAATGATTATGAAAAGGTCATCAAAGAGATGGATACTGCTGCTGACAATAACACCTCTTTGAAGACTAGGTAAATTTACATTGCAATCATGTAAAATTGCCTTTTTGATAATACTGTGTGCGCGCGCGCGCGTGTGTGTATATATATATATATATATATATATATATATATATATATAT
>NW_012130080.1:5255703-5257803 GCF_000143395.1 Atta cephalotes | reverse complement strand
CGCGCGCGCGCGTGTGTGTATATATATATATATATATATATATATATATATATATATATGTGGGTATATGTATATAATATATTTCAGGCAAACTTTAGCTCTAAAAGCATTTACTCATACCGCTGAATATGACAATTCTATCTCGGATTACTTCCGCAAGCAGTACAGTGCTGATGTCTCTCAACTTACTCTTCGCTATGGTATGAATCCGCATCAGAAACCCGCGCAGATATTTACTACCCTTGAGAAGCTACCGTTAATTGTGCTGAATGGATCACCTGGTTTCATCAATCTTTGTGATGCCTTAAATGGTTATCAACTGGTTAAGGAATTGAAGTCTGCTCTGAATTTACCAGCGGCTACTTCCTTCAAACACGTGAGCCCAGCTGGAGCCGCAGTCGGTGTTTCCTTGGATAATATACAAGCGAAGTTGTGTCAAGTAGATGATCTTCACGATCAGCTTACGCCTTTAGCGGCTGCTTACGCTCGTGCGAGAGGTGCTGATCGAATGTCCAGTTTTGGTGATTTCATTGCATTATCTGAGCCATGCGATGTTATAACGGCAAAGATCATATCAAGGTACATGATATTAATGTATGATTATAATATTAATACAATATTGACATATTTTACAAATATGATAATAACATAATATATAATTAATCTATGATAAATTATCTATGAATATAATGTTGACATTAATATTTATATTGATTCTTTGTAACTTTTAGAGAAGTCTCAGACGGCATTATTGCACCTGGCTACTCGGAAGAGGCTCTTCAGATATTAAAGAAGAAAAAGGGTGGCGCATATTGCGTGCTTCAAATCGATCCTTCTTATGTTCCATCCCCGATGGAACGCAAAACTCTGTACGGTTTAGTTATGGAGCAGAAACGTAATGATGCGGTAATCAACAAACCGATATTCGACAATATTGTGACGACGAAATCGAAAACGCTATCGGGAAACGCTATTCGCGACCTGATTGTAGCCACTATTACTGTAAAGTACACGCAGAGTAATTCTGTTTGCTATGCTAAAGACGGTCAAGTGATAGGCACAGGTGCCGGACAACAATCTAGAATTCATTGCACTAGGCTTGCTGGAAATAAGGCTGATAATTGGTTTGTTTTTTTATTATATTAGATGTACAATTTTGCTTCCGCCGTTTTTTTCCGAAATTCGAGGCTTTATTGTAAAAAACTGGTTACACATTTATGATTCAAAGTATTGTCCATCGCTGGCCACTACTTTCTCCCATCTTTCGGGTAGCGTACGAATCCCACGTCGAAAAAACTGGTCATCTTTTGAGGCTATCCACGAATCGATCCAATTTTTTACTTCTTCATAAGACTGGAAGTGCTGGTCAGCCAGGCCGTGTGCCATTGATCGAAACAAGTGATAGTCAGAGGGAGCAACGTCTGGAGAATACGGCGGTGGGGTAGGACTTCCCATTTCAACGTTTCCAAGTATGTCTTGACCACTTTCGCAACATGGGGTCGAGCATGCTGCAAAAATCACTTTATCGTGTCTCTCGTTGTATTGCGGCCGTTTGTCTTTCAATGCTCGGCTCAAACGCATCAATTGCGTTCGATCACCTGTGATTGTTTCAGTCGGTTTTAACAGTTCATAATACACTACGCCGAGCTGGTCCCACCAAATACAGAGCATGATCTTGGAGCCGTGAATATTCGGTTTGGCCGTCGACCGGAAGCATGGCCGGAATTCCCCATGATTTTCTGCGCTTGGGATTATCGTAATGAACCCATTTTTCGTCCCCAGTCACAATGCGATGCAGAAATCCTTTCGTCTTTGCCTTTCAAGCAGCTGTTCACAAGCAAACAAACGCCATTCAACATCTCTCGGCTTCAATTCGTACGACACCCAATTTACTTGCTTCTGAATCATTCCCATGGCTTTGAGGCATTTTGAAATGGCTTGTTGAGTCATTCCCAATGATCGTGCCAATTCTTCTTGATTTTGACACGAGTCTTGTTCAAGTAATGCCTCCAATTCTGCATTTTCGAAAACCTTCTCTCTTCCACCGCTATGCCGGTCTTCGACGTCAAAATCACCGTTCTTGAAGCGTTGAAACCACTC
>NW_012130080.1:5249939-5254599 GCF_000143395.1 Atta cephalotes | reverse complement strand
AAAAATAGATTATTAAAAATATAGAATTATATATAAAAGTTATATCTTGATATTTTATATGTAATATGTGCGTGGTGCGCGCGCGCGCGCGTGTGTGTGTGTGTATGTGTGTGTGTATTTTAGTACTATTATAGGTGGCTTCGTCAACACCCGAAGGTAATAGGAATGAAATTCAAGAAGGGAGTGAAAAGAGCGGAAATTTCTAATGCCATTGATAATTACGTTAATGGATCTATTGGAAAGGATATGGATGAAACTACTTGGGCCGCTATGTACGAAGTGATTCCTGAAAAACTATCGGAGAGCGATAAAATTGAGTGGCTTAAAAAGTTGGATAATGTTGCTCTGAGCAGCGATGCCTTCTTCCCATTTAGAGACAACGTGGACAGGGCTAGACTTGTATGTACAATTATTATTATGTTACCTCTATTTTATATAAATACAATCATTTAAGTTGATAAAAATAAATCAAATGTTAATCAATCAACTTTTCTTCTAAACAATAAATTTATTAATATTACATTTCATATTTTTAATGATTCTTTTCTTTCGTTATAGAGTGGTGTCAAATTTATCGCGAGTCCTGCTGGCTCCACGAACGACGCAGCAGTAATAGAAGCCTGCAACGAATATGGAATTGTGTTGGCTCATACTAGTTTTCGATTGTTTCATCATTAAAGTAGAATTTTATATGCATTGTTATATATAATACATACTATTGCATAATACATACTATTTTACACAATGTTCTCAATCGAAAGATTTCTTCTACTTATTACAACATTTTGATATAAGAAGAGTGACAAATATAGAAAATATTTTTGTACCTCTTTTTTACTTCTAATATCTGTTAAGCTTTATATGCACAATTATACAAAATATAAAATGTCAGATACAAACGCATACATATTTGCATACATATATCCCTTTATTATGGCATCTTATAATTTAAAAGTGTATATATATATATAAGTGTATATATATTCCGTATATATTTTGACATTAGTTCAGTAAAATGATTATATTATTTTATTTTTTATATCTACAAATGATTGAATTGTGAGTTTTGTAAATCATTAATTCTACTGTTATTAATTTTATCATTCTCCATATTTTTTGGAATATATATTAGAAAGAAACATAATATATTGAGTCTACAAGCATTATACACTCTCTTTCTTTTAAACAATTCTTCTCGCATGCATTATTTCGACACGTAATATAAGAAATCTTTTCGTTAATATTTTTAAAATATTTAATTTTATGTTGTTGAAATTTGAAAGTAACACGAATATAGATATTCAAATATAAAGCGGGAATCCCTGAAACATAGTGAACCAATCAACGCGCATCTTTCTCGTGTCGTGACTCTTATTAAAGAGAAACTGAGTTCATTAACAAATAACTACTTTCCTTTCTCTGTCAATTGTCATGTCGATGATTTTATAGCGATCGTACCCCGCCAAAGTGTTTATTTACAGGAATATTATTAATTGCAATAATAGCGTCAACGTGATTTACAAATTTAGAAAGAAATAAATTGAGTGATTATGGACGAAGTCGACAATGCTCAAATAATTGTTAGTGAGATGTACACACATTTGTAAAATATTATTTACACGTAAAAATTTGTGTCCATATATAATACATAAATAATACATAAATATTATATTTTAATGTTTACTTTAAATTTTAATACAAAATCAGATGACGTTACGTTATAAAGTACTATATAAATTTATTTAGACTATCGATATTTTAAGAATTATTTGCAAGTTTATTTATTAGTCCAATCTACACAAATTTGCTTTTAATACTAATTATACAATTTTTTGTATTATGAATTTTTTTTATTTTGGACTATAACAGATATTAGAAGAAACTAGGGAATGTAATTTTATAATTCTTTTTACTCGCTAATCAATGATCTAGTTAACTTTATGTTTTGCAGGTTATAGCAGATGATGTTTGCAGGAGAGCAGGTATCGCGACAACCTGGATCAGCAGCAATAGATTTGGGATACATGCATATAAACATGTGGATAAATATTCGCAAGGTTTGCCAAATAATATATACATATGTGTATAGAAGTTATATATTATAAATTTGTATCTTTTACTGCATATATAAGTTAGGAACAATTATTTTGCTACATTAAGAATTTATTTTAGACATTAGAAGTCAATTTGCACCTTGCGATGCTAGAGTACATTTTCTCCGACCAGAAATCATATTATTCTCACCACTTTTACGTAAACTGGTAAATGAGAGCAATGGAATCTTCCTGTCAATTCAAAAGCTTAAATCTTCCTCTGGCGACATTAGGCCAGAACTTCTCAAACATAGCAAACAATATAGATCTATATTGAGAGCCTGTGTTGAAAACTTGCAAGAGATATTACCAAAGGAATCATTATCAGAAGAGAAGACTATGCTAGAAAATTTTCTCACTATATTTTATCAAGTAGAATGCCTTTGGCATTTAACAGAAATTCTTTATGTTGATATTGTACCAGGTAAATTGAGTTAATAAAATGTACAATATAATTTATGAAATAACAAAAATACAAAAATAAATATAAATTTTTATTTAGTATAGCTCTTTTTGTTTTAAACACATAAAACTTTTTCTAAAAGATTTTCGTGATTTTCACAGGCGATGTTGTGCTACCACAGTTATTAGAGTGGATCAGCTTTCATTTTCCCTCAAGGGAACTGGCAGCATCAAAGATTTTGTCTCAGAAAACTATGTGTGCCGATTTAGAAAATATAAATTATTGGGAAGCTATAATGGGCTGTGCATTCCATGGTAAATTAAATCTAGTTTGTCGTCTTCTGGCATTGCACAGTAAAGCGGATCATTCAGCATTTATTACTGCGGACAATATTATCAGAACAATGCCAGTTTATAATGTATATGGCGGATATTCTGTAAACGAATTTATTATGCGATGGAAACACTGGCAAATGGATCTTTGCTCAAATCTAGAGACCAATTGCTTTGTTATAGATAACAATCTGGAAATGCTTATGAAGGTCAGTAAAACAATATTAAGTTTTTTCTTTTTGTTTTTAAATATAAAAGTTAAATTTTTGTTTTGTAGTTGATAGCAGGAGATGAATCGGTGTTGTGGGAATATTCCATGTATACTGAAGCATGGTATGAATTGCTGGCAGCAAAATTATTTTATTCAGCTCCCTGCTGCAAACAGCTGGAACTTTCACGTTATGCGAATAGCGTTGCTGAGAGATGGCAAGCTAATAGGCATTTGGATCGTGTAATCCTTGCTTTAATGGAAAATGATTTATACCAAGTTATCAAAGAAATACAATATATGAGCGATAATGGCTGGTTTGCAGCCCACCTAATGGATCTATTATACAAATGTGGAAAATTAAACATTCTCAGCAAAGAAAAGACAAAGTGAGTATAAACACAGGATAAAAGAATGATTGTAAATCATAAATTAAAATATCTTATTACAGTGTGACTGCACAGCTTCATGAATCTCTCATATTGGAGTATGGCACCACACTGATGAGCCATCGCTCATTGTGGCAGTGTGGTGCAAGTTATTTGATACATTGCTCCACACAAGGCTTGGCTAGATTAGAAATTTTGTTGCAGTCGCTACCAACAGGCACAGAGGCGAGAATCAACAAAATTATTGACGTCGCGCGAGACAATAATATGCCGCACGTTGGTAAAATTCGATCTCTTTTCTACTTTTCTCTCTTGGCTTAAACAAGATTTATAATAATTTAAAAAATTCTTAGTTACTAGTATATGCAAAATCCAAGGAATGAAAAGTATAAGACAAGGGAGATTGGGCAATGCTCTTACATGGGCGCTCAAGGCACACGACGGCAACTTTATCACATACATCGCGGACCAGTTTTTAAAACATTACGCAGAATACGGAGAATTAGAGTGTCGCGACTTGTTAGAGAACTTGGGTTCTTGCATGTTGGCTAGCGACAGGCTCACATTTTTGGGTAAAGAATTATGTATAATAGCCAACAAGAATAATTATCAATATTTCTGTAATATATAACAATGTAATTATATAAATTATGTAACTAATTGTGCGTGAATAATTAATATAAAATTTTATTTTATAGGAAAGTATTGTGAGTTTCATCATATGTACGGAATGGATGAATATCGCGAAGCGGCGAGTCTGTTGGTGTCTCTTTTAGTTTCAAATTTGACGCCGAAGTAGTAAGTTGCTCGTTTTAAGAATATTCATGGTTACACAACTTACAATGTAAAATTTTTTTCAGTTTTTGGTCCATCTTGCTCACAGATGCTATACCATTGTTAGAAGCGGAAGACGTAATCTTTTCTTCGAATGATTGCTACGAGTTGCTACGTTGTGTGGAGGCACATGGCGACGATCCAAAATTTCAAGACAAGATTTCTATCTTCCGAATAGGCGTTGCACGAAATCTAGCAAGAGCTTTAAGTCTAGAAGGTTGCCAGGCCGAACATTGACTAAATCACTATTATACTATCCATTCTCTTTTGTATAAAGTGATAATAAGTTTCTTTAATAAATTGTAATTACATTTTCAAATACGCATTTTCTAATTGTGTGATATTTTTCTAATTCACCAAGTCATTTATTTTATATATATATATATATATATATATATATA
>NW_012130080.1:5217510-5249885 GCF_000143395.1 Atta cephalotes | reverse complement strand
TGTTGTCTCAAAAGAAAAAAGAAGCTATATTACACGATAACAAGAAATTTTTTATTCATACTGTTTTCATAAAAATAAAAAATATTTGCTTTTGGCAAATATATCTAAAATACATATCAATATTTATAATAAAATATTTCTTTTAAAAGAAATATAATAAAACAAGTAGTTTGTTTGATTTTGATATCGGATTAAAAGATATTTTTACACTTTCTATGCTATCTCCTTCTTGCACTAAAACTTGAATTGGATATATATTTAGCTCGTTTTAAATGCAGAAAGTGCAGAAACGAACACACCTGTCTACGTCCCCTACCATATTCCGTTTGTTGATATCGTCGAATCAACACGCACATATCTCGATTCTCAATCTGCATTTCATAAGTGGAGACCTGTTATTCTTTTTACCAGAATATTATTTACTATATTATACTACACTGTTCTATTTTAATACGCTGTTCTGTTTCTATTTTAAGCATTTATTTGTAATCCCGCATATTATTTGCATATACATATTTCCATTGCAGAACATGTTTTCCATCACTTTGGTGAATATTGATAGTTATCAGTCATCCCCGATACCCGAGCTGGATGTGACATTTTCAGAATTCCGTGGCTCCGAAGTAAAAAAAGTACCGGTAATCAGAGCATTCGGCTCAACTGCCACAGGTAAATGAACAAAATTACAGATAATCTTAAGTTCATAATATGTTATAGATTATGTTAAGCTTATCAAAAAGTTTTGTCATTTATAAAGTTTGACGGTTTCCAGGAAAGAAAACATGCTTGCATATTCACGGTGTTTTTCCATACCTATATGTCCCATGCACTGTCCAAGAGAATATGGATAGCTATGCTTATCAACTGGCTGCAGCAATTGATTCTGCACTCAATACATCTTTTGGTTCCACTTTATCTACCAATCAACATGTGTACAAAATTCAACGAGTATCAGGAATGTAAGTAAAATTTAAATCAGAATCTTTTATTTTTAATAGAAGAAACATATTTATTTTTCTTCATTTATTTATTATTTTATTTATTGTAATATGTTACTTTATAGACCTTTCTATGGTTATCATGAGAAAGAACATTTGTTTTTTAAAATATATTTTTATAATCCAACCATAATTAAAAGGACGGCAGATTTGTTGCAGGTAAATAATTCTGCTTTATTTTTTTGCATAGAAGATATAATTATATAGTATGCAATTTTAAGGGGGAACAGATATTGAACAAAGCAGAATAAAACAAACTTCTTTTCAGAATGGTGTTGTTCTCAATCAAACTCTGCAGCCATATGAGGCACACATTCCGTATATTTTACAATTTATGATAGATTACAATCTCTATGGCATGAATTTAATCAATTTAAATAGCGTAAAATACAGACACTCTTTGCAAGGATGTGCAACAGAAGATAGTCAAAGCAGATCGTCAATGGATTTTCTAGATTCAGAAGCATATCTTCCGATATCAATAACAAGACAAAGCATGTGTGAGTTGGAAGTGGATGTGCACGCTTCAGAGATTCTGAATAGGCAAAATGTCAATGAAAAATTAGAACTGAATCCTGGTCTTGCTGCGATTTGGAATGAAGAGAAAGCAAGGAGGGCCGAAGTTGATCTAGAAAATGCAAAGTCGCAATTATTATATCCCAAAACTCCGAGCAAAATTATTTTACCGCCAACTAGCAATGATATTTATCAAAAGGATCAATTATTAAAAAGACTGAATGCTATATCACAAGTATTTCACATTGTTTCCATTAGATTATGATAATATAGTTAATATACATATATATTAATTTGGTTTAATTTTTTTATTTTAGATCAACGAGACAATTACTTCAAATACAACGATACCTTCATATCCTATTGAAATAGAAGATAATGAAAATATCTTAAATGCATCTCATATTTTAAATCATAGCGAATCTCTTGTATCTGAAGAAAATCTTGAAAGAACAATTAATAATTGTAAATTGTTGCAATTGGCATCATCAGCGTTTTTAGACGCAACTCGAAGTCAAAGTAATATGACAGATACTAGTTTTTGTAAGTATGTTCTAGTCACATTACTTAGTGCATTATAAAAATATATATTTACATTACAAAGTAAAAATAAAAATCTGTTTTGTACATAGTGGATGCAGATGATATACAATTGGTAGATATGCTAGCTGATTTAGCAGAAAAAAATGAGATTGCGAGTAATGTAGATGATGATAGCGTTCTAGGGTCTCAATATTCTATGTTCAATGAACAGATTAAGGATCCAGAAGAAGAAGAAATTGAGGATTTAAATATCACAAGTTTTGATCTAGATCTAAGTTCTTGGGAATCAGTGTATAATCAGAAATCCAATCAACATGACAATATAATAAAAGTTGTAGATAATAAGCAGAACATTGGATCTGCAGATGATTCAAACGTTACTGAAGAAAATAACGGTGTCACGCTCGTGAATTTTCCACAAGTTGATGGAGTTGATGATTTATATGAGATCGTATCAAAACATGAAGAAACTTCAAATAGTTTAAGTAATAAAAATAATATAGCATGTTGTATGGCAGTTCAGTGGTTTCCTAAAATAATAACTAAAAATTCTAGAAATAACTATGTTTCTGTCATTAATGCGAAAAAAGATTATGCCATGTATACTTTATATAGAAATTTTAATTTAATAGATACTATTAAATATATAAATATAAATGTAAATAATCCCAATAGATATCACTTAAGAAAAGAATTATACAACTTTGTAAATAGATATTATTTTCATATATTTTTTAAAACAAGCAAACATTTGCGAAGTATGAATGTAAAGCATCCGCATACTAATATAAGTTTTGTCGCAAGAAAAAACCGTTATTTAAAAGACAGTAAAAAAAAGATTGCGCATAATAAGAAGACAGAAGAAGAATTATATATTACTCGATGGCAGTTGCAACTAGATCATCGGGACTTAGATATTTATGATATAGATGAGATAGAAACGTTTGAAACTATGGAACATGTCAATTATATAACGAATTATGAAGAAAACAAGTGTAATTGTAAACAAGAATTTAAATCGTATATTCAAGAAGGACTTTTAAATAGCAATCACTGCTTTTATCATGAATTGTATGATTTTTCAGTAAACTTTACAATATCGAATGTCGATGGGGCTACAGCTGACTCGAGCGATGCTGAATCCGAAGTT
The DNA here is from genome assembly GCF_000143395.1 of Atta cephalotes. Taxonomy (NCBI): domain Eukaryota; kingdom Metazoa; phylum Arthropoda; class Insecta; order Hymenoptera; family Formicidae; genus Atta; species Atta cephalotes. The sequence continues at coordinate 5,246,678 of NW_012130080.1, read as the reverse complement.
GATGTGACAATTGAAAAACAAGAAAAACGCGTGTGCACTTATAAGTCCGATAAAAAGAGCGTACCACAAAATATAGTTCAGATTACTCCGAAAAAAAGGAAATTTGATTCTCAAGACGACGATCACGAGTCATCCAAAAAACGAAGAAACGTGGCTAAAACGCCAAAAAGAAAATATAATTCTCCAAGCAAGATGTCTCGAAGTCCACAGTTGTCAGGAAATTACTCGCCTCTTAATATTACTATTACATCTCCGAAATCTAGTAAAGATCCTATTCGACAATGTGAATCTCCAAAAAGAAATCAATACGTATCAATATCTGATATTCCTTCAACTTCTGCTACACCAAAACACAAAAAACGTCCATTACGTGTGAGCTTGCTTCGTGAAAAATTTTTTAATTCGGAAGGTAATTCAAGTAGATCCGCTTTAATCGAATAGGAATGCTTTTATTTAATTAAATTTATTCTCATCGATCTAAATTCATATTATAATTCAAGTAGCTTTATTTTATTTATTAGAAATTAATTTTTTATGAAAACAACATTTTCGATTTAATAATGATATTTTATTAATAATAATAGGTTTTTATTATTTTTTATATAAATGAAAGACTTCTTTCTTTTTCAGAAAATAATGGTACTGATAATGATACTTATGAAATAAATACTGTGTAAGATCTGCATATTTTGTAGAGTTAAAAAATTATAATTATTTAAATCATTTAAGTAATTTTTTAATATGTATATTTGTAGCAATATTGTAAAAATTGATAAAATAACAACGATTCACGAATTATTACAAGATCATCAAAAGGGAATGGAAAGCAATGAAAAATCATTTATTAAAATGAATAAAGAGGTTCGAAAAAGATTGTCCTTCTTGGATGAAGATTATAATGAAGAAGATACTTTTGTAGAATCAGATTGTAACAAGAATCAATCTGAAACTTTAATCGCACTTGGGCATTCGAGTAATCAAGTACATGCAGAGGCAACTACATTTATCTCCAGCAATGCAAATAGTGATGATAGTGTCCCAAACAGTCAATGTACAGAAAAAAATATTAATGATGTATCTCCCGAAAGAAACTATGCGTCAGACATACAAAACTTGGCAAAGAAGTTTATAAAAACTCATAGTGTTATTCCTGAAACTGATCTAGACGACGATGAAGAAGATGTATGTAACATAACTTTCACTCAACATCTCAATCAAAAGATAGGGAGTGACAGTCAAAGTTCGTTGTCAGAGCAGAGGGCTCGTCGTTCATCGAAAAATGCAATAATTACAATTACTACGAAATACAAGCCTCCTTGTCCTGGAAGGATTCTGGAAAGTATGACGATGTACGGCATTCCTAAATGTAGATCACAAAAACCATTTTTCGGCAACAAACTCGATCTTGCGAAACAGAAAGAATCCTTGAATACTAACGCTTCATATTTCGACGAACCCATGTTTAAATCTAGTCTAGAAGAAATCACGAGTATTAAACTGTGGCGAAGAATGAAAGTCAATGAATTTTATCCGTCTGGAGCGAATATAAAATCTTATCATATCAAACGGACGCTTGCAGGATATAATTCGTTAACGATTAAACCACTTATGGAACCACCATCTTCTAAGAATGTTAAAGATTGGATTAGAGCTAAAAAATACATATCGAAACAAAATTCTGATGCCAAATCGTGTAAGCAGAATAAAGAAAAGGCATTAAATGTACAAAATGTACAGCATCCATTGATTAATAATGCCACTAACGAAGAGATTAATCCCCAGCCAGGGACGTTTAATAATTTAATCAGTAATGATTCAAACATGGAGCGTCATATAGATTCACTAATGCCTCAACAAAGCATTCTGAATAGAACATCTAACGAAACCAGGAAATTAGAGACACAAAATTCTAGTGATTCATTGATATCGGAAAAAACTTTAGATCCTTCCTTAAAAAAAGTACTGGCAAATCCATTATTACATAAACAGGAGACGCAGCTAGGTGTTTCGTACGGTCAAATTGAATATTCATCTAAAGGAAGCTATGGAAGTAATGTCTCGAACGAAAATCTTCAAAAAGCTAGAGCAGTAACAGTAGTAAGTGTGTTATTTTAATTTTATTTGTATATAGCAAATCTAGAGCTCATTTCACGTTTTTTGAAATTTTCTGCAGCATCAGTATTTAACGTTATTATCTCTCGAAGTGCATACTGTTACTCGAGAAGATCTTCTCCCTGATCCGCAGTATGATGCTATTGCTGCATTATTTTACGCAATTTACAATGACGCTCCAACAAATGCTACGACAAATGAACAAATAGAACATGGTGATTAATATTAATAATTTTATGTGAAAAATATTTTATATCTCTCGAAACTTCGCTTTACGATTCGAGAAACTTAATATTTCTTCAAGTATAACGAAAACTTATCCGAATATCTTTTTTTTGTTTTAGCCGCTATAATTGTAAATTCTAACTGTATAAGTGCAAGACTCAACAAGATCCATTCTGCTAGTGCGAGGTGTCCAATTTTATATGTTGCAACGGAACAGGATGCATTTAACAGCCTTGTAAAATTGATTGAGCGGCACAATCCAGACATTCTACTTGGCTGGGAAGTAGAGGCTCTTTCATGGGGCTACGTTTTTCAACGAGCATTTCATCTTGGTCTCAATAACTTTCCATTGAGAATCTCGAGGGTTCCACACATGCAAATATATTCCAAATTCGATGCTCACGCGGTTGAAAAGGACGATATAGGTGATATAAAAGTATCTGGTCGCAATCTCCTCGATGTCTGGAGGATTATGAGACATGAAGCAGGTGAGATATTTTCTATATCTTTTAAAATCACTATATTTTTTTTCTACAATATTTAAAAGGATATAAGAATAATTTAATTTCTTCCAGCATTATTGACGTACACTTTTGAGAACGTCATGCATCACATTTTACATGAAAGAGTTCCGTGTCCTTCCTTCAAGATGTTGTCCACTTGGTGGAAACAGGAGAGCATGATAATAAAAAGCAGAGTTATACATCATTATATCGTCAGAGTTGTGGGTACTCTCAAGCTTCTAGGTCATTTGGATGTTATAGGTGAAAATTAAAAATTCAAATTCTTTTAAATTTTCTCTTTATACTTTTATAATATTTATTATTATTTATTCCCAAGTTTTTAAATTCATTATTTTATTTTGAAGTTTCATTATAGGTCGCACGTGTGAACTCGCCCGACTTTTCGGTATACAATTTTATGAAGTTTTCTCGCGAGGCTCACAATTTCGCGTGGAGTCTATGATGCTCAGATTAGCGAAACCCATGAATTACATTCCGATCTCGCCATCCATGCACCAGAGAGCTAAGATGCGAGCTCCAGAATGTCTGCCATTGATCATGGAACCCGAGTCTAAATTTTATATCGATCCATTGATTGTGCTTGATTTCCAAAGTTTATATCCGAGTATGATCATTGCTTATAACTATTGTTTCTCCACCTGTTTAGGGAGAATAGAACACATAGGCCAGTGAGTACATTTATAATATCGGAAAAATCAGATTAAACTCATTAATTTGATATTTTCCTCTATTAGATACGGGCCATTCGAGTTTGGTGCAGCAACATTAAGAGTAAGAAAGAATACAGTATTAAAGTTGCAAGACAAAATAAACTTTTCGCCTTGCGGCGTGGCCTTTGTAAAGAAAGAGGTACGTCAAGGAATATTACCGCGTATGCTTTCGGAAATTTTGAATACGCGTCTGATGGTGAAGGAATCTATGAAGCTGTATCCGGCAGAAAATCGTACATTGCAACGCGTTCTTCATTCTCAGCAATTGGGTCTCAAGTTAATTGCAAACGTTACTTATGGCTATACATCCGCCAATTTTAGCGGTAGAATGCCGTGCATTGAGGTACAATATTTTAATGAGATATATAAAGATAGAATAATTTGACAAAATTTTTTAATATGCGAAAATGATCTTATAACATTTTTTAATAGATAGGTGATAGTGTAGTTAGCAAAGGGCGAGAGACATTGGAACGTGCGATCAAATTGGTGGAAACCACACCAAGATGGGGCGCACGAGTAGTTTATGGAGATACAGATTCTTTATTTATACTATTACCTGGAAAATCTCGAGAAGAGGCCTTTACTATCGGCGAGGAAATCGCAGACGCTGTTACCGCAACTAATCCCCCGCCCGTGAAACTTAAATTTGAGAAAGTTCTCCATCCATCTATTTTGCAAGTAAGACATTAAACAGAAACAAGATTAATGATTACATGTAAAGTAAAGATCATATTGTTAAATTTAAAATTTTAGACGAAAAAACGATATTGTGGATATATGTATGAAACTCGCGATCAAGAGAAGCCCGAGTTCCTGGCTAAAGGGATCGAGACGGTTCGCAGAGATGGATGTCCCGCAGTTTCTAAAGTAAAAAAAGAAGTAACAATAAATACTAAGAAGAAAATTCTTATAACTTTAATGTTAAATATTTGCATATTGCAGATACTTGAAAAAACCCTCAAAATTTTGTTCGAAACGAAAGACGTCTCCCTGGTGAAGCAGTATGTAATCAGGCAATTTGACAAAATCTTTCAGCGGCGCGTATCCATCCTGGATCTTACATTCGCGAAAGAATTTCGTGGAATGCGCGGATACAAAGCCAACGCTTGCGTGCCAGCATTGGAGTTAACACGCAGGTTGATTAAAAAGGATCCTCGCGCTATACCGCGCACCAGCGAGCGTGTTCGTTATGTCATCGTCGCAGGTGCACCAAATCAAGCGCTCATTCACTGCGTGCGCACGCCGATGGAAGTCGTCGCCGATCCGTCGTTAATTCTAAACTCTGTGTATTACATAACGAAAGTCATCATACCGCCCCTCAATCGCTGCTTTAATTTATTCCGAATCGATGTTAATGCGTGGTAAATGAAAGCTATGAAGATTACGAATATTTAAACGAATATTTAAACATATTTATGTACTTCAAATAATTTTGTTCGTGTCTCTTATTATAAAAAGAAATACTATAATAATGTAATCATTGAATACTCTCTCTGCTTTTAAATGACATAATTATAACACGCGTACTGTCATCGAATTGTAATCGAAGATAATGGAATATCGCATTTACAGGTATAAAGAAATCTCCCATCATTCGAATTTCAATAATATCGCACACTTAAGAGGAGACAATCCAAAGTCCACTATTCGTCAGTTCTTCAGTTCCGCGTCGTGCATTATCTGTGAGGAACAGACCAATAAAGAGATTTGTCCAGATTGCCTTTTACAGCCAAGCCGAACCGTTCTCGTACTTCTCGAAAAGATAAAACAGTTAGAAAGGAATCATCAACAAATTACTGCCGTAAGCATAAACGCAGAGAAGAGATTTATGCGAACGAGCATAAATTTTTCCTTAGATTGAAATTTTTCCTTAGTGACTAATTATATTAAGCTATACATTGCTAATAATCATTATTTAATTTTAATGAATTTTTTTCAGATCTGTCATTCCTGCATTGGACGATTGAGTAACATAGAATGCGTGTCTTTGGACTGTCCTGTTTTATACCGAATGGCACAAGCTCGTAAAGAGCTTGCGCAAGTTTCCTATCTAAATAATATTATTTATGGAAATAATTCCAGTGGAATCAAGGAATTAAATACAGTTACTGAATGGTATTGAATATAAAAGAAATAAATTTTTGTACTTGATATACACACACAATTAAAAAAAAATCAGTGTTCTAATTTCAATTGAATTACAAATATTTTTTGTAAAATAGTACTGTTATTATTATTATAAATACTGTAAGTCATTTCCATCAATAAGAGTAACTTTAATTTTGGTTTAATTTATTGTTTAGCTTTTTCTTATTTTTAGAATTAAAAATTTTAAAAAAGTTAAATTGAATCGAGATTAGAGTTAATCTTACATTGGTGGAACCAGACCTCAGTGATGAATTATTTTTACAACTAAATATTCTAAATTGAATAATACAATTTTAATTAAATTCCCATTATTTTTTAAATATCAATACTAAATTTAAAAAATTACTTCTTTCTATATTGTGTTTCCTAATTTATAGATAATAACTTACATATTTTATATTGCTTACGTATATAAAAAAGTGTAATTTAATATAAATATATAATAATAATAATAATAATAAAATTAATAATAAAATTAATATATAAAATATATAAATAATATGTATTTCTATGTAAACATAATCTTGAAAAGCGGCATAACTTTTGTTCAAATTAATATTTATAATATTATATATATAATATATATATAATATAATAGATATTAATGCTTATAAATTTAATTAATTAATTAATTTAATTAATTATTATTATTTAAATTTTAAACTAACAATCGGTAAACACATATTGACAGTTGAAATGTCAATATTATAATTATCTATCGAATTCATAAATACGGCGTGGTTTTTTTTTAGCTGAACTTTTGCACCAATTCATCTTTCTTCCTTTTCTCTTCAAGAGGAAAGTAGAAGAAAGATGAACTGATGCAAAATTTTACCCAAAAAGAACAGGTATCGATTGTAATGAAAATTTATAAAATGCTGTTTTCATATAAAGAACGGAAATGCGATTGGTTGTTGATTCGCAAGACAACAAATGAGAAATGCGTAATTCTTTACAGCTGCTTCGTCGCAACCAATCAGATGAACAATCAACAATTTCGTTAAGCTTCGTTTTCCCTCCAAATTAATAGAAGCAAGTTGATACAAGTTAATCCACGTCATATAAATATAAAAGATCTTACGCCCCACGTGAATGAGACGAAAATCTGAGGAAAGAATGACTTTCCTCGTTGTTAAGTCTCGAACCTAATGAGAGTAGAGATCAAATTACCGTAATGATTAGTAGTAGTAATAGTAGTAGTTCGCAGAATTAAAGCCTCGATTACTGTCGATCGCTGTTCCTGTCAGTGGCATTGTTGGAACTTACTGGAATGGTTATTAACACTATTAACGCTGTTCAGATTCAAGGCGCTTTTGTTTGTGGCTTTCGTTTGTCCCCTCCACGTGACTAGTTCAACGATTTTGAAAATTTTGAGCAATTCTGGAGAAAAATCACGTCCTGACTTGCGATTTTTGTAATTCTTTCGTGGTATAATTGTTGTATGTACGTCATATACGATGACGCATTTACGAGGTGAATATTGTGAAGTCTCCATCTCCATTAGATCTGCTAGATAATCATATCAAACCGTCATTCGCGGCATATTTGTGTCGCGTTTGTATCGCAGCACGGTTAGCAGATTCTGTTGTGACAGTGAGATGCTCGAGCTTGCATTGCCACCGCGGCCGATCATCGTTCGGCTGTGACTGTTTGCGAGCTTCTGCTTCTGTCATTCAAATACAATGTCCTCGAAGAATAGATCATCCTCTTCTAAGGTTCATCCTCTAGTCTGTTCCTTCTGCAATTTGGCCGAGGACAATGAATTGGAATATGGAAAGATCTACGAGCATAATGGAATTGTTACCCACTATTATTGTTTGGTAGGTTTGCGATAATAATCTTAAATCAAGACATTAGTTTGATCTCTACTTTTATGAGTGTCCAAAAAATATCTAGGTTTAAAAGATGTCTGTTGTAAAACTTTCATCAAATATTAAACATAAATCTGTTTCAAAAATGTATTCTAATTCAATTATAGAAAATAGACTTTGATACAAACACTAGAGAGATAGGAATATCTTCAAAATTATTGTTATATATTTTTTATCTACTTATGCCAATTTCCATCAATATAGATTAACTTTAATCTCTTAAACTTACTTAATTTCAATTTACTGTTCATCTTTTTCTAATTCTAAAAATTAGAAAAAGATTAAGTGTAAGGGCTTTTTCACCACTTCTTCTTAATTCAACTTCTAATTAAATCAATTGATGATTAATTTGCAGAGATGCTAACAGCAGTTTAATGTATTTTTTTAGATGAACTGTGTTTAGTTCTCACATTGTGACAGTTAAGTCGATTAACATTTATCGGAATTGATAAAAGAGGCTCTAAGTTGAATCGAGATTAAAGTTAATCTACATTGGAAATCAACATTAATCATACAAATTTTCTTTTAGCTCCTGTCCTCGAACATGGAACAGAAAGGTAATGATGATGAAGGCATACTTGGATTCCTTGCTGAAGATATACAAAAGGAACTTCGTAGGGGAAAGAGATTGGTACATATATTAAAAGTATCATAATGGATGCTTTTCATTTAATGATACATGTTGACACATTCTATTTTTTTTCTTTGCAATGAATAACAAAGATTAAGAACGTTACTTGTGTTGTGACTTGTTTCACCAAATGGAAAGCATCAATTCTATTGTAAAAGTTTCATAATTTTTTGAATTTTCGAGTTGGGGATCTTTCCTTATAAGTTCAAGTTACAATTTTGTAAGTAAATAAAGTTAATAGTAAATCTCATATTCCTTTAATACATAAAAAATATTTTTGTTACGAGTTGAGTATTTTACATTTATATTTGTGCTTGTTAAACTTAATAAACACATTCTAATGAATGAAATTTTAATGATTTTAGGTATGCTCGTACTGCAAAAAACAAGGTGCTACTTTAGGTTGTTGTAACGTAAGATGCAAACGGATTTTTCATTTTCCTTGTGGCATGAAAGCTGGTTCTCTGCATCAGTTTTTTGGTGAATTTAGGTAAAAGAAAAATACCAAATTGACTGATCAATTGCGATTGCAGTGATCATCGAATAATTTATTTGGAATGTTTCAGATCGTATTGCATAAACCACAGGCCGAAACAAAAGATTGATGAACAGGTTCTAGAACAGGCTGCTGCAGATATAATGTGTTATATTTGTTATGATAAAGTTAATACTAATGACTTTGTGAAAACATTATGGGCTCCCTGCTGTAAAAAAGATGCATGGTTTCATCGCATTTGTGTTCAGGTTAGTTTTAATATGGCTTCATGTCATAGTAATATTTTTTTAATATGAATACAGATTTATATATCTAAGACAATCTCTCATTTTTTAGCAACTTGCATTGAGTGCAGGGTATTTTTTCAAGTGTCCCTTATGTAACAATAAAAAAGATTTTCAAAAATCTATGTTAGAGTACGGCATTTTCGTGCCAAGTCAGTAAGTATGGTAAAACAAAATTCAGTAGTCATTTATTTTTACTTTCTTTATAACTTGTTAAGTTTGTAAACTCAGTTGTTGGTGTAAGTTAGTAGAAACTTAACATGCAAAAACTTACTTTTAGATTAATATTTACTATTAGTGCTATATACTAATTCGTTATTTATACAAAGTGTATAAAATACATAACAGCGTATAAGAATTTTTTTTATATAATTAGAGATGCTTCGTGGGAATTGGAACCAAATGCATTTGAAGAGCTTTTGTATAGGCATGATCAATGCGATGCACCGAAATGTCTTTGTCCAAAGGGAAGGAAATATACAAGTACTAATGCGTAAGTAATAGTTACTTATAACGATATTAAAGCTATGTGCTATACAAGAAACAAAATATTTTTGAAATATATAGTAAGTGGGAATTGGCCCTATGTCGTACTTGCGGTTCACAAGGTATCCATATGTCTTGCGGACAGTTGAAGTGGGCTAATCCGGTGTGGGAATGCGAAGAATGTACATCTATATTAAGTAAGTATGTTGTAAAAAAGAGATACATTGTAATTATAACATTTGTCTTATGTATTTTTTTTATAAAGGTAATGATCGTGTAAAACTAGGCAACAGTTCTGCAATAGGCAGGTATGCATCGTGTCTATTTGTTAATCTTACATATCGTAGAAAATTCCTAAAATGTTTATCTTGAATTGTTATATAATCGAACAAATAACTTGCACATTTAATATGTCTAATTTATATATCTTTTTTTCTTTTTTTTAGTACTAGTCAAAATAGGGATTCTGATTCAGATTTAAATTCAGACTCAGATTCAGATTCAGATTCAGATTTGGATAGTGATACAGATATCTCTGTGGGAACTGACTTCCCTATGCCGTGCGCCTTGACCGATTCATCTTCCACTTCTTCCTTAGAATCTATTCTGGATAATATTAATTTGCGACCTGGACCACGTTCTTTTAAGTTACAACAGCAAATGATCAAACTAGGCCAATGGTTAATAATAATAACGATAATAGATTATGATAATGATAGAAAATATTTCAATTTTATAGGACATTTGCTTAGATGTAATGTACTATTTTACTTAACAGGTTAGACTTAACAAGTACCGTGCTTGAAAAGAATATAGCTGCTATTGAAACTAGTACAAAAGATGAATCAAAAAATGAATTCTTATTAAAAAATGATGATGAGAAGAAGGAGCCATTGATAAGTGAAGAAAGTAAGGAAAGTAAAAAAAATATTCTTCAGCGAGAAAGTAAGGAAGATAGCTTCCAGAAAGAAAAACAGTTGCATTTTCAGCGAAAAAATAAAGAAGATAGCCCCCAGAAAAAAAACAGTTGCCCAGCAAAAATAATGAAAAATCTCAGCCGATTCAGACGAAGACAGATGTTATCATAATTGAAAGCGATGATGATATGGAGGTAAATGATTAATTAATTAGAAAGAGAACAATTTAAAAAATTTGAATTATGCTTTTAATAAATTTATGATTAAAAGCATCGAATTTTTGTTAAATAAAATTATATGCATTATCGTAAATTTACTGCTTAATAATATTGATTTAATTTGCTTTTATTACAGCTTATTACATTAACACAAAAAACGAATCTTTCATCTGTACACATGAAACAGCCTACACAATTTAGCAGTTTGTGTCTTCCTAGCACATCAACATCGAAGAAGTTAAATGCAACAGTGGGATCTAAGAGTCAAAATGTAGCGACAATTGATTTATTAGAAAAGGATTATATCGATTTACCAAAACCTATTGCAGAAAGAGCTTCGAAGAAAAACGAATCTATCATCTTCAAGGACCAAATCGATGTACTTACGTCACAAGAATCTACATTAGATCTAATTACTTCAAACGTTATAAAAACGGAAGAAACAAGTGAAACGTCATTTATGAATATCAAAATTACTAATGTTGTTTCTCTGCCACCTGAAGTGTTCGAAAGTGTACCTGATGTTATATGTGACAATATCACATTACATGCTAATACCTCGCCTCTTTCTATAAATGAAACATTAGAGCAACTCGTTACCTCTGTCTCATCGAAGCGTAGCATGCATGAAGGTAATTTATGGAGAGAAAGGAAAAGAAGTTTATTACGGTTATTATTATTATGATTGATAACGTTATATTATATTTTTCAGCGAATAACATTAACAACTGCAAGAAGATCAAAAGAAATAATTTCGACGAAAGGTTGCACGAAACATATTCTCGAGTCGGAACTACAGTATCTGATAGAAATGAAACAAATAATACTCAAAATGATGCAAAAAATAGTACAAATAATACAGATAGTCTGCAAAGTGAAAGAACATCTGCAAACAAGTTCATTCCACTGTTAAGTAATAATCCAGCAAATAATTTATCTTCACAACACAATTATATACAAATTAAGGCAAATGATGTGCAACATATGAATCAAATTTTATCAAATTTGGAAGGAAATACTGTACATGTTAATCTAAACCAGAAGAACGAAAACCGAGTTACACAAGCAAATACGACAGAATTTGTAACTTTCACTAAAAATAATCCAGTTTTATTGCCAATTAGTAGTTATTACCTTCAACAAATACCGAATTTTACGGCAATTGATCAAAATGATGGAAAAAATGAAACAAACTTGTATGGTGTACCATCGAATAGCATAATTCTACCACGTGTGACAGATAATATCACTGTGCTTAGTAATTCAACAGTACTTAGCAATCCTCTGCTAAATCAACCAGTAACGACTAATGTAACTGCGCCTATTCTGAGCGACAAACGAATAATAACAGTAAATCAACAAGAAGCTGCATCAAGGAAAGATGTACTTTCTAGTACACCTAGTATTGAGAACATTTCCACAAACAAGACGACACACAAGAAGAACGTAAGTAATTCAAGAACTTCAACAATTATCATGTTGAATATCCAGCCGAAAACTAAAAATGTTTTATAAAATGTACATAAAATACACTTCCGGAACAAAAATATCATTATTAGTTATGATTAACGTTAAAATATTTTTATACAATAAATCTTCGTGAAGATATCGCGTTTTTAATTAAATAAAATAGAAATATATTCTGGCGAGAAACATGGTGCGGGGAGTATAAGTTGTTGTAAATCGATTTCCCCGTACCTCTTCTCCAGTGTATATCTTGCGATTCTAACAGTGTGACGGGGATGCAGGCAGACCTGCTGAGACTGAATCTACCAACAATAAGAAAGCTGACCCATCAAATTGTTCCTGCAAGTGAGTACATTTTTAAGTGTTCAACGACCAACTTCGGCCCCTATTGTAAGTTGTTTATACCTAGAAAAAAGATATATAAATTGAAAAAAATCAGTTTTTTCATTGATTTTTTAAGTAAAAAACCTTTGAGTTTATTTTCTCCTCGAAGGTATTTTTATTTCAACTTAAAAGAATCAATGAAAGAAACGAGTTTTTCAATTTATATAACTTTATAATTTACTTGATTTCAAGAAATGACATTCAAATCGAAGAAACTTTTCTCTAAGTGTAAATGATTGACAAATCAATACGATGAAAAAGAATGAAAATTGAATTCTATATATGAATGATAAAATCTTTTGTGCGTTAATATTAATTTATTATTGTAGTGTCTTCGACAAACAAACCATTGCCTGTCAAAGATCTAACGCAACCTGCAGTGTCTTCCCACAAATCACTAACAACCATATCACATGTCATCGACCTGGACTGATACCACGTTACGTGAATCTACAGGACCTGAAATTTCGAGTCTGCGCATCGAACAATATTGAAGTATGTTTAATAGATTTTATTGATAACAACAAACAATAAAACTTAAGATACAATTGAGAAGCTCAGGCAATAAGAACAGAATAACAGATTCAAGAACTGTATACTCAAATATTGACGGTTTTTTAAATTTGTTCTCTGTTTCTTGTCTATGATTTGAAATTGTCTTATGTTTCATTTTCTTGTCGTGCGTTAATTTAATTATATTTTTTTGCTTAGATGATTTTATACGATACGTTTTCCGTAAATATTTCGATGAAGAACTTCAAGGAAAGTAAGAGATTGGCAGATGTAGCTGCATCGCGAGAAGCAAAAGAAATGTCTACCATTGCATCTCGTGAAGCTTCGTGCAGTTCAGATTATACCGACAATATTACAACTGAGAGACATTTTCGCTCTTTGAAAAATGAAAATTTTTCAATTAATGACAAAATATACATAGCGCACAGTCGGGATGATGCTAAAGAGAATTTAAATCCGATCAGATCTAAAGTATTATTGCATAACGATACATTAGACAATGTGAACTCGACAAATAATATTGACAGCGCAATGAATAACTGTTTTAAAGTTCACGAGAATGACAGTGAGACGTGTCTCGTTTCAAGTGATACTAATGTAAGTGTATTAAATCGAACAATTTGCAATACGAATGTAGATAATATTGTATCGCTTATTTCGAACCAAGGTTCACGAATTAGTTTAGAAACTGTACAGCGACATAAACAAGCGTCTATAAACAGTGTGCATATAGAAGAAAGGTCCAGGGCTCAACTATTTTTCAAGGAGACTAATAGAATAATACACAGTGTTGATTTTGATTTAAATGTTAATATGAATAAAAACATTGAGAAAATATCGCAAAATGATATCACTGTTCAACATACTGATAATAAAATTGGTAATGATCATACAGACGATTCTCCGACATTACAGAACGGTTTAAAAAATTTAAATAGTATGAACATCAGTTCGAAGATCAATAACCGGAACGTCACGCGAGTCTCGAATATTACAAAGTTTAATGAACATAGTATTCTAAGTAAGCAGATCGATGCGTGCAATTCTAAAAAGTTCATTCAATGCATAGCGTTTCAAGAAAATACTGTACGTCGTAATGGTGAGACTAGGATAAAAAATAATGAATTTTGTCTCAAAGTGAGTATAGATTTATGTAAGATACAAAATCTAATTGACTCTAAACCGGAATTATTTAAAAATTCAAAGCATAACGCTAATGATCAATGGCATAAGCATACAAATCGATTACCTGGCTTAGATAACTATGTTTGACAATAGGATACTGTGATATTGAGAATAGAAATAGGGTGATTTCCAGCAAGAGACACGTATGATACAGTGTAACACAGTGAATCATTATATTCTTATTATTTGTCAATGTTAAACGAAGATGATCACTATATCATACTTTGTCGCTTATTGGAAAGCACCAATAATAATTATCCGCCTAAAAATAGGGAATTATAGAACTTAAATTACGCGAACATCAAGTGGATGCAATAAAATGTTATCCTCGATGCAAATACGTATCCTAAAATATTAAGTTTTAAATTAGGGATTTAAAACATTTCAAAATACCTCAGACAGAGAATTAACATGGAGAACATTCTGTATGATAAAAAATATGAATAGTATAAATAAAAGCAGAAAATAATAGATATTTGTTGATGAGTTTTGTATGGTGTTAGAATAAATTGGACAATTTATCGAATTCATTTTCTAATTAAGTTTTATTTTCTATTTTCTGCTAATTTTCTCCTGCTATGAATTATCTATAAAATATAATTATCAAATTCTATGTATTAATATTATATTAATACTATTCTTTGATATAAAACAAAATTTATTTTTTATATTATACTAAAATATGTAATTTTTTTAAATGATAAATTTATTTAAATATAACTTTTCTTTTTGTAACATTTTTTTATAACGATTAAAAAATTAAATCCTGCTTCTTAATTTGCTTAGAGAACTTCTATATTTCTATATTTCCTTTTTAGAGCCATCTTGCTATCAAAAATAAAAAAACATGTTATTTTCTTTTTCTTGCAATATATGTCAAAATAATTTTTTTGCAGATTCAATAGTTTGATAAATTGGTATTCAATTGGTATACAAAATAATTCGTAAAAAGCCAGACTATTCATGAAAATATAATTATTAATCTTGTATCCATTTTTATTAGAGATGTGTGATGGATGGTGATACAAGGAAATATGAAACATGAAATTATAATGCGCTTACTATGTACAGTAATAAAAAAAAATATCGACTATTTTAATATAATTTGTCAATTCATCATGTTAAATGTAAATAAAGACATTCCAACAAATTAATTTATTACAATCATGCAAAAAATTTGATTTTTCACTTTCTACTGCTCAGAAAAATGAAATCTATTTTATTTAGAAATTGTTCAAGAATGAAAATTCTTTTATTATGGATTTTCATTAATTTTTTAACTAACTTTTAAATTATCTAATATGTACATTACCATACACAAAATATTTTTAATTAATATTGAAATAAATTAAATTTTATCATCAAATGATATTTGCAATTATGAAAACTAATTAGTTAATAGATTGTAAACATATGGTTAGAAGAATATAGAATTGTATCTTGGCTTAAATTTTTTTTATTAAATTGATGTTTACATATTATACTGCTGGGTCATCCCCCTTAGTAGTACGTGTATAGATAAGTTGTGCATGATGCTGCACAACTTGCTTGATGAAGCCTTTCTGCTGAAGTTCTATCAGTGCCCGTCTTGCGAGAGATCCCCTAATTTTTAACCTTTCGCTAACAATCGATGGAGTAATCAATTTGTATTGCGGTACTTCTCTCAACAGCTTCTCATATGTGAGTTTGTCGAAGAGTACTTGATTGTTTAACTTATCACGTACTTTTCCTTTGGACCACTTCTGCAAGAATACGAAGAGAGAGAACATTATATCAAAACGATTTTAACGTCACATTAAAAATAACAAGAAAAAAATCTAATTAAATCTCATCAGACTCATTAAATCAGTTTTTACTTCCATAACCTATTCAAGTTGAAAAATGCACATCAAATGAGATTAACTGTTTGAAATTATCTACCATTAGTATTGTTAAGATATATACAAACCTTCTTCTTGGCCTTTCCACCAGATCCACCCTCCTTCTTCTTCTGTGTTTTCTGAGGCTGTTTAGAAGAACTCTTTGTATCCTTTTTAGGCGGCTATAATAAGATCAAACATAAGACACATTCAAAAGATAAAATTTAATTGTATCCAAAAGTTATGGTCAGACTCATTAAATCAGTATTTTACTGTCATAGTATTTATCTAGAAAATAACTGGTCATCATAAATTTTACCAAAAATATAGATCTATATATATATCCCCAAAACAAAAAGATCTCTTCAATGTTTTGGAAAGGTACTGTCTGAATTATTTTATATATTGTTTGAACTTGTTACTTCTTTAGTATTTTCTTTGTATTTTAAATCGAAAGATTGAAAATATTTTGTATTTAGTAATTCAAATAATAAGATTGATTGTCAATCTTAGTATTTGAAATACAAAATACAATTATGTTTCTTAAATGAAAGTACTTCATTACTTCGTATGTCCCAGTCCTAGTAGCAGTGCTATAGTAATAACTCTACCTGAGCTTATTCTCTTTATTGCTTCTTGCTTATATTTCTTTTTTTCTTTTCATATTGAAGAGAAAGAGAAAATATATACAAAACTCACTTTCAGCTGAGAACAGATCTCTGAATGTAATCCATGAATGTGATATTTAAAACCCAAAGAGAGACTGAAGAGAACGATACGTTTGCATTCAAATTTGTGCAAAGACATTGTTTAGAGTTTATAGAAATATTAATAGACAGGCAAACTTCATTTCAAGCATAAGAAAAAAAGACAGGTTATGTTATCAATATGATAATCTTTAGTTGTTATTTCAATATATTCTTTGAATATACAATCATTATCATTATCTTGCTTTAGTATTAAATATACCATTATCAAACTAAAGTAAAAAAATAAAGCAAGGAAATTAAATTTGTTGCAGCAACGTGGAGGATCCAAGAAATGCTTTTCGTATGTAAACAAGATGCACCCAGCGTGTAACTCGCAATCTAATAAAAATTTACCATTTTTCACGAGCCTCATACTCTACGTAATATCTATGAATCTTTTACGGGATCGCATTGAAAATGTCGCACAGTTAACACATGAACTTACCATGGTGGCTGTCGCGTGAAAAAGAAAAGGGAAATAGACTGTTCGCCATAACGTGCGACGTCACTTCCGTTGATGACAGCAATCGTCGCGCCATCTACGTCAATTCTCCCGGCCCGAATCCAGCAACTACTGACAATTACGTTGATCGAAGTCACGGCGACGTGGACTTATTGCGGGGAGGCGAGTCGTCGACGTCGGTTGACAATCATGAGGGGAAACGTTGACTGTCATCGTCGAATTTAATTTCGTTCCCATTTGCGACGCAGCTGGTTCTCGTTCCTCCCGTTCTGCCCGTTCATCGACTGATCGGGATCACGCGGCATGGCCACGCTCCTCTACAGCGCACCTTCCTGCCGCGCGCGATCCAGTTTTCCGCACTTCTGACAGCCGGCATGCAGTACAGGACAGCGGATTGACATCGACGGGACGGATTTGACAGCGCGACAGGTGAGTTTCGCATGGGGCGCGGATTAGGTTAGGTTAGGTTAGAGTATCCTGAACGTTGGACGTGGCCGCGCGTGAACGTACGTATGTATGCACGCACATGTTTGTATGTGTTGCTCCAATTAATGGAACTTGACGCGTGTCAAACAGCTGGGAATACCTTATGTCGACTGGTCTGATTAATCGCTACGCTTTGTCTCTTCGTGCCTGGTGTTGCAGAAGAGACTCCGGGAATCTTCGACTATTTTGTTGAGACAGATGTGCGTCTGTTCTTAATTTAAAAATTTACGTGATTTCTGAATTTATTTATTACCTCAAGAGCGACATGTCTTATGGCAACATATGTACATATATAGCTATACATTTATTTACGAAAATATAAACGATCATTTTATTATTTAGATTGTGAAAAATACAAATGTTATTTCTGAGAAAAAAGGCACTTATTCGGAATGTTTTTGCTTTAGCGAAGCTTTATTTTGGTGCTTTTGTTATTATTATCAAAGTTTTCTCTTGATCTTTGTTATATTTTTTAATACTGAATCTTTACTTTAGTGTCCTAGCTTTATCTTTGTTTTATTTTTTAATACTTCGATATTTTTGTTTTATTTCAAAGCTTTATTTTATCTTAGTATTTTTGTTTTATTTTTATGTCGAAACTTTACTTGCTTTAGGACCGATTATTCCACCTTTTGATAAATTTTACCTGTGAGATAAATCTGGTAAGCCGCGCATGTGATTGGGTAATCTTGCTACTTACCCAACAAGTAAAATTTACCAAAAGGTAGAACAATCGGCCTTTAATGTTTTATCTTAATACCGAAATATTGTCTTTATTTTACTTTGATACTGATGTTTACTTTTATTCACTTTTTGGTCCATCTTGTCATGACACTAAATTTTCTCCTTAGGACAGATTTACGCCTGTAGAATCAGTGTGATTCCAAGATGCTGCCCCTTTCTCACAGTCCACGCGACTCACGCTCCAACTTCCGAAGTAGGATCAAGGAGAAGCTGCTTAGTTGGAAACGTCTCATCTTCTCTGACCCGAACACCCGTAACTTATTTCTGTTCCTGATTCTCAACCTGTCCTTTGCCTTCGTCGAACTGCTATATGGAATATGGACCAACAGTCTCGGTCTCATCTCCGACAGTTTTCACATGTTCTTTGACTGCACTGGCCTGCTATTTGGTTTAGCGGCATCCGTCATCACCAAGTGGAGGGCAAACGACAGATACTCATATGGATACGTTAGAGCCGAAGTGTTAGGTGGCTTTGTGAACGGACTGCTCCTATTGTTTATAGCCTTATTTATCATGTCGGAAGCAGTGGAACGAGCCATCGAGCCACCGGAGATTAAACACGAGAGGCTGTTCGTTGTCTCTGTGTTGGGATTGATAGTGAATTTAGTAGGAATATGTGCATTTAAACATGGACATGGACATGGACATAATCACGGCCATAGTCATGGTCATAGTCATGGTGGGAGGGGACACCACGGTCACTCTCACTCCCAGAATCATGACTACTCTCTCTTGAATCATAACTATGACCATCATGTCGAGATGGAAATGTCCTTCAGTGGTACGAACTCGCAAATTATGAAGGGCGTATTCTTGCACATACTTGCAGACACTCTCGGCTCTGTGGGAGTTATCATATCGGCTGTACTGATGCAAATGTTCGGCTGGATGATCGCCGATCCGATATGCTCTATGCTTATAGCAGTATTGATAGTTTTAAGTGTAATCTCATTGATGAAAGAGTCGTGGGAGATACTTATGCAAAGACAGCCAGTAGCTCTGGATCATGTTCTGTCGCAGTGCTACAATAAGGTAACACAGATACCCGGCGTCTACAGTGTACAAGAACCGCACTTTTGGACTCTGTGCTCGGATGTGTATGTCGGATGTTTGAAATTGGAAGTGGCGAGAGAAGTAGATCCCAAATCTGTCGTGATGACAACGCAAAAGATTTTCCAAGCGGCGGGCGTTAGACATCTCACGGTCCAACTCGATTACGCTCCCATGTGATCTACGAAAAGTATGACGCGCATTGCGGAGTGTTCTTACGAATGTAACGGAAGCGTGTCTAGACTCTGTCAGAGCTGGGAGACAGGGAACACGACGGTGCCGCAGAATGTCTTCGCTACGTCAAAAATCTGTGATTGTGCGCGTTGGAATAGCAATCAGTATCGTCATGGATTACAAATCGTTTGAGGATCATGCATGCCTTAGGAGAGAAGTTACTGACACGGAATGATTGAAAAATAATTCCTAAGAATATTTCTAATCGAATCAAATTACTAGTTAAAACCGTTTCTAAAACATGATGTATGATAAAAGTATGTAGTTCCCATTTCCATATTAGATACTCAGAGCAATGGTCAGTTAAATTCTCTTCTCTGGAACAAATGTCACTGTTTGTTCGTCTTTTATATAAATACTTTACCTCTATCGGAGCAAAAGCTCTCTATTTGTATGAGCTTTGACTTGTAATTATTCATCATTACAAGCATTTCAAATCCAGGTTTAATTTAGCTATATTGTAATATAAGAATAGCATTGCTTAGATTTTTTATTTTTGCAATGATGCCTTAAGGTACGTTTGTAAGAATATTTTTTGAACAAGACTTCCGAGAGCAAAAGAAGGTGCTGAATCTTATATCTATATATAATTTGTATAATAATAACTAATTAAAACAATTATTATCTCGTTTCAATGGAATTAAATTATCGTAAGTTTGGAACGGTACCATATGTTAGAACAATGCAAGCGGCCATAACAATCTGGAGACAGCTGTAGAGAGCTAGTCATACTTGTGCAAGAAATAAGGAAAATAATGAACAGTAAATACTACGCATAACTTGAATGAATACTTTTACATGAAAATATATCCTTCATTTTTATATAATGATCTAAAAGAAAGATTGCTATTTGTATTTTTTCATCCATGCTAAGTATTACCTTCCTTGTTACTATTAATAATATTTGAACTGTTACTGTAATATGAACAGAAACTTAGCGTGGAACATTGTTGAATAACCATACCGGTTATATATGCACAATCTGTTGGACGAATTTATGTAATATTATTTGTATATAATTTATAATTATGTTATTAGGCTAATACCAATTATAGCCAAATAAACAGAATATTGCAAGTTAACGATGTCGAATAAAAAATCGAAGCTTGCGAAAACATCTAATGCCAGGAATTATGAAATATAGATGAGAGAATTCCAAAGTATTTTCTCCCTAGAAAATATATCCTTCTTAATTTATTACAGAATGCTTTCTTCCTAAACACAACGTAAAACTTTTTGGATCCTTGAGAATGTTAATCGAAAAATCATTAAATGCGATATTTCTCTCTAAAACTTAGATTCACGATTAAATAATAGGGGACTAAATACATAAATTTAGAGTAACGATTTCGTTACATTTCTATAAAATAAAGGGATCAATAATAGTAAACAATTTTTGCATTTTACGTGTATCATATTAATATATATTATAATATATATTAATTTATATTATAATTTATATTTATATATAGTAATATACTCTATAATTTGCATTATAATATATATTAAGTCAATATACATTACAATACATATTAATATGGCCGTATAGAAATATCAAAGCATTGATTCCGATTGTGATGAAGCAAGCCAAATAATTTTAACAATTGTATTAAAGCAATTGTATTTGAATATTGAATATTGCGATGGAACTGTTTCGATTATTTAATTTTACGAAGAAACATAGTGTCATGATTGTATGCCAGGCGATAATTAATGGCTTTTTTTCTTAGATGAATCGAGTGAGAATATTTGTTGTAGCGCACGAGTTGAGGTAACGCATTATACGTATCTTATTGCGTTTTCCTAATATCCTCATTGTATAGATTATGAACGCGGATTGCGTTGTGATTATTATAAAAAAAAGTAAGTAATAAAAGATACTTGCAATAGGCTCTATGTCTTTTAACAATCTGCTAGTATGAATAATTTTTTACGATTTGTGATAAAGGCTCATTTAATTTATCAATATTGACAACCAGCTACTTATATAAGTTCTGAATGAGTTATACTTTTTAATTTTTACATATTAGATATGGGAAAAAATTCGTGACGTTTTTCCCGTTAGATGGCATTAAAAAAACGCCACGAACTTTTTCCCACACCTAATACATTAATTTTTAAATGTACGAGTTTCTTATCCTTATCTTAATGATAATTTGAAGCCTTAGTGGTCGAGCTGGCTAAGACACTCTACCCGAAAAGTTGAGAGATCTCAGATTCGAATGGCTGAGATAATATTTTTCGCAATAAATTTCTTTCTTTCTAATTTAATTTAGGGGGGATTATTAGCGTTTCAGAATGATTGTGTTGAAACCGAATGTTATCGGCTCGCAATTATCTGAAATAAATTAATTTAAAAAAATATATAATGTATTATTTATAACATCCAAAATTTGACTGATCTTAGCTTTTTTTATTATTTGATGTATTCACATATACGGTCGTGCTTAAAATTCTAAATATCAATGATAATAATTATGCAGTAAAATAAGTCATGAATAATTCTTAATGTTACAATTTCTTTTGCAAGTTCATCAATGTTTTTTTAAGTGGTTGCATTTGCGATTACCAAGATGAAATTTTCAAACACATATTACATTTATTTGGAGAAGATATGTGTACACATATAAATACATAAATATTTATAATAAAATTACTCAAGTTGATTCCACATGGGTATGTCGGGCGTTTATTTCGCAAGACGCCGCAGATATATCGCTCGGCCAGCGTGTATTTTGTATATTTCTGTTGGATATTTCTCTTTACGTGTTTCTCTTTGTATGTGTATAAGCATGTGTAACATCAGCTTCAGTCTTGCCGAGTGTTGGCTTTCTCATAAAACGGGCTCACAAATGTTTAACAGGCCGCACGATAGTCATCGCGCGGTATAATCGAAGAGACTCTTATGTACATAGCAAACTATCAAAAATGACAAAATTCGTCGTACACACGCTCGAGCGGGAGCACTTACGTATCTAATCGGACAATAAAAGTAATCTTTTATTTGGGGGGTTGGTATGTTTTGAAAAAACGCGAAAAGGGAGAGAAAATCCTTGATAAGATCATTTCTCCGTAACGCCGATCAAAGATCTGAGACAGAGTGCTTCCTAATTGTTTATATTAATTTTAGGCAATGAATTTATAGAGTTCAGAAAAAATATATGCATATATATAATTATTATTAGATATTTTAAAATATTATTCAAAATGGAATAATATAATTATAATGCACATGTATAATGCATATGTATTTGTATTATAATATTATATATTTATAATATTTCTAAAAATATCTAATAGTATTCATATGAATTTTTTTATCTTGACTTTTTATCTGACTCTAAAAATTCACTTCCTAAAGTACTGATATATAATTAAGAATTATCCTGTTGGAATAAAAATTAAAAGATTTAAATATCCTTCTAATATTTAGATCTTAATTTTCTTATAAATTGTCTAGACAATAACAAGTTTTTGATGGTGCAATTTAAAGTAAAACTTATTTTTTCAGAATTTCACTTCTGGAAAATTGATTATAAGGCGTTTAAAGTTAAATATTTTGAAGATACAACAAATTCTTTTAAAAAAGGGCTTATTAATATTAACTTTTTTTATTATTAAAATTCAAAAGATCAAATTAACAAATTCACTAAAATTATAATTAATTTTCTACTAAAAAAAGATTCGAAAATATCTTTTTGCTTGTGTGTACTACATAGGTGCTTAAAAATATTTATATCTCATTTCTTATAAAGTCTAATTTATTTTTTAATTTATTATGTTTATAAATGATGGCAGATTTTTGACCGGCGCTCTGTACAAGACAAAACATAATTAGTAAAGACTCCCCCACGTTTCGCAGATTACTCCCTTTGATTTTCATTGGTGGTTCCATTTGAATGGCAGTTATCGTTAGTGTACTGGCGATTGATCAGAATTGATCGATCAAGATCACGCTGGTTAACATTGTTCTCAGCTCGTTTAAAATGCAGTTTATTATAGACTTTTTCGCGCAATCGTAGGAACGATTCTTCCTAAAATGTTTGTGTGATGTCGATATCAGAGCTTCCGCATTTAATTAAACGCGATCGGACGACTGTCGATTCACGATGACGTTCGAGGCGATTTTTTTTCTTTTATTATAAGCAAAAATTTGAAAACGAGTTCAGCGCTAAGTGCGGCGCGCGAAGAGCGCGGATTCTCAAGTATTATGCGAGTTGGCAGTCATCTTAATTACAATAATTAATTACTTTATACAACAATAGCTTGCGTCGGGTGCCTGCCTATTATGTATCTTCTATCGCAAGAATTATGAATATTCGAGACTTTCTTTCCTTCCACATCGCCACGGGAACGCACGTATACGCGTATCTATGTGTGTGTGTGTGTGTGTGTGTGCGTGCGCGTGCGTGCGTGTGGTGTGTGTGTGTGTGTGTGTGTGTGTGTGTGCGTGCGTGTGTGTGTATGCGTGCGCGCGCGCGTGTGTGTATGTGTGTGTTTTTCATGTGCCTATCATTTATAATTCATTCTATAAAATTTCTCCAAATCTCCAACAATACACCATCTTTTCGATAAAGCCACTAGCATCTCGGTCTGCATCTCGCCGATCGCGAATGACGGTCGATTGTAACACTTAATAATATCGTGACGATCGTGATGTGATCTATATCGCTAATAATATATTACTCTGAATCGTATTTTACATCTCCATCTAACAACAATGAACGATACTTATGTAATCGCAACAGCCTCTTTTTCCATCGCTTAAAACATCTTCCTCTCGCGTGATAAATATTTTCTTTCTTATATTTTCGCCTTCTTCCCTTCAAAAAGGTAGAACATTTTTCTACACAGCATCGAAAATTTCCATCTTCATTTAGGACGGAAGATGGACTTCCATCTTCGTTCAACGGAATCGATTTTCTCTTATAATAATGAGATTTATACGTAAAAATTCATTGGTTATTATAATTATATAAAATGAAGCAAACACAATCTTGTTCCTATTTATTGAAACAAATACTTCGAGATATATGAACGAAGTAATTCAACTTATTACGCCTATAAAAATAAAAAAATTCATTTAAAAAATTAGAAAATATGTGAAGGTATGAAAAATAGATATGAAGAAAGATATATATAAATAATATATGACAAGATTATTAATCCGTCTTATTAACGACAATACTTACAAATCAGTACTTTAAAAATAAACGCTTCAAAATGAGAAGTATATTTTTTAAACAGGCGATTTGGTTTTGTCATCATTGTCAACATCATTTTTATTCGCGCGACATGATTATGATGAAAAATGATGCCAAAATCATGTTAAAACAGCGAAAATGATTTTCTAGATTATATTGGTTTACGCTTCTTTTAGTATCTCATTAATTTCTTGAACGCGGTTAGGTGAGTGAAGCGTAATGCATCTCCCATTGTCTTCGAATCGTTCTCGAGGTCTAATAAATCGCTATAATCTTTAGAGTCTATATCGTAGATAAGCGCGCCTGACGCGCAGGAAACGAAATCACAGTAAGACGAAAATCCGCAAAGTAACCCGCATTTTCCTTTTTCGTGCTCCCCTGCATCTTCAGCCTCTTTTTCATTCAACGTGCTCACATGCTGCAGTTGAAATCGACATCGATATTCGCTCTCAACGTACTATCTTTCTTTGATATCCGTCGCGCTCCTAGATAATCTACATTATATCTCCATCTTATCTAATCCCTTTTCCGATACTTCGAACTTCTCCGCATCGCTTCTCCAACACGATCTGTTGATTTAATCTCATTGCCTTCTCTCCCTCCAATCTCCAGAACTTTCCTAGTTCCACAGTCGCATCCGCGAAAAGATCAATCGATCTCGTTCAATCGACTCTCTTCGTTTCCCCTTTACCTCGCGGTAAACTGTGTGCCAGGATAACTTCCTCCGAATTATCGCCCGCGAGTCCTTCATTTCTTCTTGCCTCGACCGCCCTTCTGGAGCTTCGTGATCTTCAGGCGGCAGCTGGAGCCACCGGTGTAAATCACTTCCGTTCTGCCACCCTCCTCGGCCGCAGTCACCAGGGCCTTGACGGATCGTACATGGATATCCTTGGCGCTGATTTCCAGAGTGGTGCCGGGATAACGATCCCGTACACACTTGCCTACGCTGGTGGCTTGCGTCTCGGTCAGCTCGATGCCGTCCAGGCACAGCCAGGTGAGACATTGCAGGTGCGTGAGGATCGTCTGCACGAACACGTGTTCCATCTGCACACGCTTGGCGCTATCGGTGACAATTAGGCCATTTGCCCTGAGGAAGCTTAAGCCGCATAGCTTGAGATGTTTGGCGATCTGTCGCATTGTGCGATCGCTGTCTTCCAGGGTGACCCGCCAGAAATTGATCCGGAGCGACTGCAGACTGCGGAAGTGCGCCGCCAGGCAACAGAAGAATTGCTGTAGGATCTTGTCGTCGATGAAAAGTAACGAGCCACTGCTGCCGCCGATTGTTGATTTATCTAGCGACAGATCAAGCTCACTCAGCGATGTGAAACCCGCCAGGAACGGCAGTAGCAACGGCCCGCGCAATGCCAGGCGATCGTTCACTGTCACCTGCAATCAGAAATAATTTCGTCGGCAGAGCTTATCGGGTGCAATTTGTTTCGCTCGTTTATATACTCGTTTAGATTGAGATAAAAAGAGAAAAATATACAGGATGTCAGTAGCCTGGCAAGTAATTTTTTATTATTATGAGTTTTCCTGATCAATTTTGGATTGGTTTTTTTATCTCTAAGCAGGAATAAAGAAACAGATTTTTTAAAGAAAAGTATTATTATGTAAAAAACGGGTTCTCACAAAAAGAATTATTTTTAATCAAAATAGAATTTATATTTTATATACAATGATAACGAATGTATCATTTACAAAAGAAGTTAATTATTCTAATAAAATATTATTTCTGTTAACTATAAATAATAATAATAATTATTATTATTACTATGAACGATAGTGTATCTATATCACTTAGTCATTGTGCTACATTTTAATTTTTATAGTTATCTTTTCACAGAGATCTTTTAGATGAATGCAAAAATTGCATTCTAGAATAATTCTAGTAAAATCATCGAATGCTCCAAAAAATATATCCAAGTAATAAATTTCCAGATATCAAAAAAACAAGTTAAGTTTTTTTATTTAAAGTTGTAGTTTTCTCGAACATTTTCATCTCTATTTCTAAATAAGAAGTAATTAAAAGGAAAAAACTAAATTTCAAAGAGTATCTATTTAATAAAATTTTATCTTTCTTAATCTTGAATTTAGTATAGTCTCTAGTCTAAATTTTAACATAATCTTTTAACTTATTTAAGAACATTAGAAGATCAATTTTTAAGTTGAAAACATCTAAATTTTATTTTAATAAATTAGTTTACTCGTGCTTTTAAAAAAAGCAAATTAAATCATTATGTCAACTTGAAAAGTGATTAAAAGTGCTTAATTAAAAATTAAGACGAAATCAAAGCTGTATCTTCATTAATGAAAAACCGAATTGCAAATTGGCAAAGATGGGAAAAGCAGCTGCAAAGTTCAACGATTTATTTTAGGGATCCTGCACGGAGACAAGGGTAATGGAATTGGGGGTCGGTTTAATGCGGAGACTACAAAGATGTATGTTGGTCCGGGCTGTCCTTTATTTATTGCTGCCGTGGTGCGGACAGTAATTGCGCATGCAATCGAAAATGTATGACTTATAGATAGATAAGGGAGGAAAGTGACACGAAATCTGGCGAACATTCCGGACATGGAATTAATTTTCGTGACGTAAAATAAAATAGTTATCTTAGTATAATTAATCTTTCTTTTTATAAGAATGGTTTTTTCCAAAAGAAAAATAATAAAAATTATTCTCAAACATTATATTTAACATTGACAAAAATTCTACTACATTTTCATAAAATTCTATAATCTATTTAAAAAATACCAATATTATAGTAGTGACATCGATTAAATATTTTTAAATTTGTATTCAAAAGATCTTTGATTTGTATACAAATATTCATTTATGATAAAACCTTTTTTTTTTACGACGATATTTATTTTAAAATAAGATTTTTATGCAAGTTGGGTTACTCATTATTTATTTATTATTTTCGGCAATTGCTTCAGAGTTATCAATTTGAAAATTTTCTTTTATAAAGTAAACTATATTTCAAATAGTGAGATATTTAAATATCATGCATAGTTATTGTGTAAAAAATCTGTTCTTTTTAGTGAGAAACAATGTGGATACATTCATCGCACGTCGCGCGTCGATTCGTGCGTAACTTAAAGTGCTCATTCGTTAGCCTAAAATTGGTCTCATTTAAAAAAACCCTGTTCGAATGCAACTTTTCCAGAAAAAAATTAGTTTTTTTCGCTCCTTCTGATACTAAGAATTGCATTCTGTATTTCATGTGCATAAATTCTCTTATATAAGCTAAATGATAATTGATATCTCACGCTCTTTCTCTTTTCCACAAAATGTCTAGATGCGTAGAATTCTTGGATCAGAGTTTCTTGTCCAGAATCAGATCACTTTCAATGAAACGATTAGGATATGTTCCATGGGCGTGAGCACGTTCGCAATTTCCTGACCGCGATATTCTGTGTTACAGTGGAATAACCGATTTTCTTCTGTATTTCACGAATCGTAATAGAGATCCATTTTTCAAGCAAAACGAATCATTTCCGCGAGAGAAGGGACTCACATCACGGACTGTGCCCCTCTGTTGTGGCTAGAACGTGGGTGTGTCTAATGGTTCCAGCCCAGATCCTGGGAACACGATAGCTACATAGCCTTGTATATCCGGGAAACTCGTCGGAGAGACAGTCAGTAGACAGCTACATCTGCGTCTACTGGAATCGCGATGTCGTATACGTATGTTATCTTCCCATATACCACGGATGCCCGAATATGCACGATACATTCGAAGATGTGTAACTGCATCAGCAAATGGTCAAAGCTTCATATGTTAGTCTAATATAATAGGATTGTATATGTCATTGCAATATTGTTACATTGTGGGATTATGTTCATTAAACGAGATGTAAGCAAGTTTCAAGGATCTCTCGCTAATTGTTTTATTCTTCATTTCATGTAATATTATATAAAGTATTGATTCGGAACCGCTTTTACAATCTTTCGATTGTTTAATGTTGGATTACTTTTATAAAAATTGTGTAATTGAGATTTTGACAATAAATTTATATTTTTATTCGAACAAAAAATTAATGAAATTTCAATATTTCAGTTATATTCAATATTTCAGTTAATTATCAGAATATAAAGATGATGATAAAAAATTATGATCGGCTTTCATACTCTCTCTCTCTCTCTCNNCTCTCTCTCTACTCTACTACTACTACTACTACTACTACTACTTACTTACTACTTA
>NW_012130080.1:5214515-5217490 GCF_000143395.1 Atta cephalotes | reverse complement strand
TAATATATATATATATATATATATATACTACTCTTCTCTCTCTCTCTCTCTCTCTCTCTCTCTCTCTCTCTCTCTCTCTCTCTCTCTCTCTCTCTCTCTCTCTGTGTGTGTGTGTGTGTGTGTTTGGATTTTTGAGAAAAATTTGTGGATAAATTTTACTAACAATATCTTTACGGAATGGTATTTAATTGTAAGAAGAAAGAGTAATCACTCACTTGAAATCCAGCTAGCCTCAAGAAGACGATCGCGGGACAGGCCGGAGGTGGTGCGGCTCGCAGAAGCTCGGCGCCAGCGTCGTCACGACGTCCCAATCTCGCCAAAGGACCTTCATGCACTGCTAAATGCAAGCGTGCGTTGCATAAGCTCAGCTCGCGTACGCTTGTGTATCTCAGCAGCTCAGAGAATACTGCTAAACTGTCGGATTCCTGTGAGAAACGACGATTGCAATTAATATTCTTCAAAATAATTATAAACATGATTGTAAAATGGCAATATAATATATAATAGGACCGTATATATATGTGAAAATATAATACTAGAAATCAAAGCCTTAAACAGTCTACGCGCGTTTTTGGGGACTACATATGTAGTATATAAATTCACATAAGAATCATACAAGCATTAAGATCCAGTTAGATCGTTTAAGGCTTTGATTAGCTATAGTTTGTAAAAGTATTTTATATAAATTTTTATATAAATTTTTAATTTTGGATCAACTAATTCTTCAGCTTTTTTTAATTCTAAGAATTAGAAAAAGATGGAGAGCAAGTTGATCGAACCGAGAGATTAAAGCAAGTTTAACCGAGATTAATTCTGATTATTGCCTCATGCCTGCGAAGAAAAAGAGTTTTAATTTTATATATCAATTCTTTTTTTCTTCAATAGATTATTGGTCCATTTGATTAAAAATTTTTCTTCCAGTCGCTAAGTAAATGCAGGGCTCAATGCAGCCGTCGACGTCTTAGTTTTAAGACACCCGCACTAGTTGCAACTCTCAACCACACTTTGCATCCCAATATCCGACGATGTTGCATTATGCTAAAAGCGTAAAGTGGGTAAACGCTTCCACTAAATCGTACGTAAATGATGCGGACCCATGAAAATCTCGTGCGAAATGCGCTCGACGTCAGGATCTCGCTAAGCGCGCGGTATTCGCGCTTCAGGTTCGCCGGATCTCCGGCTAATCCTAGCCCATTCGACACGGAGCGTCATGTGCCTTGTCTTGCTCTGCACCTGGCTTGCTATCTCGCTCGACCTAATCCGCCACGAGAATGTCGTTAAGTCGGAGAGAGGCGTCTTAGCGCGATCGCGCCTCGTCGTCGCAACGATCTCACCGACTACATGCTGGCAATATTACGTTATTCCGGTAATAAGACGAAGAAGAGGAGCCATACGACGTAGATTATACAAGCGCACCCGTAAATCGTCAAGGGAACACAACGGTAACACAGGGTTAACAAGGGTGACTGATCCGTCAAAGTCATCTCTCGCGCTCGCCATTTCTCGGTAAAGATTTTCCGCAGAGTTTTCCTCCTTTGGTGTATGCATCTTTAAGTTTAAGGTGCGCTGAACACATCGTCGAATTTGATTCTCCCTCGATACTCACTACAAGGAATTAAATAAAAGAATAGGGAAGCCGAAAGGCTGCTCGTTCGATCTTGCAAGAAGATCGAGAACAGGGCACGAGTGATATTGTTTCATTATGCAGGAAATGTCGTCGCGCACACAAGGAACGGCGAATGTGTCCCACGGGAATGCCGCGAAGAGAGTAATTCTCCACGGAAAACTGTATAAGCGGAAGCTGCCTCTCCGCTTACTTTACGCGCTGTACGTTAGACGTACATTAATAAATCAGCCTTACTTTCAAACTTCATGCGAATCTCGAATAAAAATTAATCTCAACAGGATATTGATGGCAAATTTTCTTGAGACGCGCTGCTTTCTGATTATTTCGTCAGTCAGGGTTGATAATGCATATTAATGCTGTAATGAGCAATATTTAGATATGCATTTAGCATGTATATATATTTATATATATATTTAGCAGTATTTAGCATGTGTAATAAATTTTTTTATAATACATCTAAAAAAAATATTTTTGGATGAATTTTTGTTAGAATAAACAAAATTAAATTATCATTATTAACTAAAATATAAAATAAGTTTGGAAACTAAAATTAATACTATATATTTATATGCATTTGTATAATCTGTATGCTTTGCATGAGATATATACTTAAAAATTTTTAATGCTGCGAGTTTTTTAAATTCTAGCGTTCCTCGTAAAATTTTAGCAATTTTATTTAAAAAATTTGCATATTTATTTATTTATTATTTTTTAAATTTTATTAGAGAAGACTTAAAAGAGCGTTAGAGACAGTTAATAGAAACATATAAATACTACTTTTATATATCACAGTAAAAATTCATAAAAGAAAAATTTAAGGTGATATCGATGGAATATATATATTGATGGAATTTTGACGGGCTGATTTCTTTTTTTGGAATAGAGTGCGATTGAAGCATAATCTAAATATCTGTTAATATAAAACAAGATCGATATCATCGCTTTTCGATTTGATTCAAGTACAGTGCCGCGTGACAATTATTCCATGTTCTGTTGGGCAAACAAAATCGAGGGTGGATTCCATTCTCAGAAGGATGTCCTCGACAGTCCATTTATCTAGCTTGACCCAACTGGCGTATCCTGAACGAGAGATAGAAAAAAAGAGGTTCCAAAATAAACGATTCTCAAAATATTTACCAAGCTTTAGAGATTATTGCATTACATTGCACGTAGTGCAAGCGTATGTCTTACACACACACACACACACACACACACACACACACACACACACACACACACACACACACACACACACACACACACACACACACACACACACACACACACACACACACACGACACACACACACACACACACACACACACACACACACACACACACACACAC
>NW_012130080.1:5205962-5214495 GCF_000143395.1 Atta cephalotes | reverse complement strand
ACACACGACGACGACACACGACACGACACACACGACGACGACACACACACACACACACACACGACACACACGACACACACGTACACACACACACACACACACACACACACACACACACACACACACACACACACACACACACACACACGATATTCTTTTCCGATATAATAAGTAAATATTTTATGTAAATATATTATTTATATGAATACAAATATTGTTTTTATGTCTATATATAATAAATATAAATACACTCTACGATTGTGTGAAAAAGACAACTAAATTTTAAAAGTGTTGAATAATAAATTCAATATGCGCATAAATATATAAATTAAGTAAAAAATATTTTTATT
This sequence comes from Atta cephalotes, assembly GCF_000143395.1. NCBI lineage: Eukaryota > Metazoa > Arthropoda > Insecta > Hymenoptera > Formicidae > Atta > Atta cephalotes. The sequence continues at coordinate 5,214,145 of NW_012130080.1, read as the reverse complement.
TTTTAAATGCTAATTGGTATTTTAAAGATTATAATATATTGTTTCTTAAGTATAAAAAATGTAATCTGAGATGAAGATTATTTAGAGTCTAAAAAAATATTATAATTTTTAAGATAATTTTTTTATGACAAGATAATATTATATGATGCCATAAAATTTTATCTGAAATGTTTGATTCAGAATTTAGGACACGCCGTAAAAAATTCGGCTATCTCAAGAGCTAAGAAATATATTGTATATAAATTCATAGTTTGTTCACCATAGTTTCGATCATGCGATATGCGTGAAACTCTGAATTTCTGCTTGCAAGAGTATATGTCTCTCAAGACGATATTATACTTTATAATATACCCGTGTTTCCTCGTTTAATACAGTTTCTAAACTGGACAAGAGATTTATAGCAAGTTCATCACTTTGGGTAATCTAACTGGGTCACTGATACTTGTTATCCCAAGAAATCCTTTGCCTTCAGATAAATACATAAACAACAGTATAATTTATAAAAAAATATTTAATTAATTTAAAATAACTTTAAAATAATTTATTGAAATATATATATATATATATATACCGCAAATTTGTGTCATTTATTAAGTCTCAAAACACAATACGAGTAATAAACAATAAGCTTTAAACCATAAAATACTGGTCAATTTCAGTCGAATGTAAAAAGAATAATTGATAAAAAGAAGAAAAATCTGTAATTTTTTCATAATTTTATTATTTTGAAATATCTCAAGTACATCCTTAAGATGGTCTTGAATATAAGAACTGACTATGAATGCCGGCCTTTAATGTACAATGCAGCATTAACGAATGTGTAAAATGAGAGCCGAAGTGCAGCGTCCTTCGAGATTTACCTCCTGCGTGGGAATTTCGAAGTAACGCGGGATTTATTGTTGCCAACCACACGATATTTACGAGCGGTGATATTTATCGCTTTTCGACAAACGATCGTTGACGAGTGCTACTTCCTGGGGAATGCATTCTCCAGGCTCGCGAGAGAGATCCCAGTCCGATTTCATCAACGTGAAATTCGCGAGTATGGAAGAACGTGCATGAATAAAAATCGGTGCTGGATCCAACGGTATCGGTGTTGAAATTAAACAGATAAGACACGTGCACATTCTATGTATCTCGAATCTGTTTTTCAAGAACATTAGAAATAAAACCTTGACCAAGTATTTGCAACGAGGTTTCTCATATTTGATGTTATTTCGGGGCAAACGCGAATCCGACACGCGATTCATTAATGAAAGGTTCTATTCATCGTAGAAATTCATCTGATTGAGATTCGATAGTAAAATCGCACTAGAGAGGCATGGAACATTATTGTTAGGATTTATAGAATATGATTTAGAATAAATGTTTGAAAGTTTGCATATGCATAAATTCCCGATCTTCCATTCTCAACTCTAAACTTCAAATTGCTAGTTGTTATATTTCAACTTTCATTTATTATAGCCGCAAACTTTCAACTCTCGAATCTCAGCTAGAGATATAAATATAGCGTTTAATTATAGATGTATATAAAAGCTTGCGAATTAAAAATATGTCCTCCAGCAGAATAAACAATTTATATGAACATTTATATGTATTATCTTTTTATTATTATTAACGGATTTATATACTTTATTCTTTTTGTTAAAATTCAAATATATTGATGGTGTCCAATGTGTAACCTGAAAATGTCCAAATAAATGATGAATAAAATGTACGTACGTCACAATGAATTTGTAGTTTCATTTAAACACAAAAAATGTATATAGAAAAAAGATATCATGAACAAAATAACTCGCTTTGTGCGAGAAGTATTTTGCACATATTTTTCATTAACAGGACTTTTACATATAATAAAAAGTCTTGTTAATGAAAAATATGCGTAAAATATAATATCATTTGCTTTTAACATATTTCGCTGCAACATTTATAGTCTGTAAAAATAAATAATATTTATAAACAAATATTTATATAATTTTTCTAAAAGGCTGATATTTCAGTTTAAAGATAAGATTGCTTATTAAAAGAAAGAGAAAGAAAGGAATATCGAATGCTCATTCTGCTTATCAATTATCTTCTAATTTTCTTTTTTGTTTGAAAACACCAAAGTAACGTCAAGCAACACAAAACTTTTTGAGAAAAAAGTAAATTGTAATTGCTGCAGCAAGTATCAACAAAGAAAAAACAGGAATTTAGCACGAAATGAGCGCGAAACTGTGGTATTTTTCGCAGCGCAGCGATACGAAAAGTCTCTCACTGTTTTCTCTCCTGAAAGTTTTTTCGTTTCTCGAATGGAAAAACCTTATTCCACCTGGTATAGAAGTGTGAACAAACCAGTGAAAAACCATCCTAGCGTGAAAAACCATCTTAGATAAACAATAAGTAGAACGTAATTACATAAGTAGAGTCTTTCTTTAATTAAATTAAACTTTTTTTATATTGTAAGTCTTTCTTTAAATGAAATTAAGCCTTTTTAAAAGCCTTCAGCACAAAAATATCTTCTTTTCTTCAACTTTACGAATTAAATATAGTATTTAGATAACGTACACTATTAATAAACAGAATGTATTATTAATAAAACTAAAAATTAACGAGTTAATTATTAAATAAGATATTTGAAATATGAATTGCGTACTTTTTTTATGTAGAAATTATTAGAAAAATATTATTTTTAAAAATTAATACTGTTACGTTAAAAAAATAGTAAAGTACATATAATATAAAATATTTAACGGAAATATAGATATTTTACATTGAAAAGATAAAGTAATTGATATTATTTAACGTTATTTTGTTATTGTTATTAATTGTACACAAAACCTATACGAAAAAATATTCATTTCAATTAGCAAAGATTGATTTGTTAATTATCAATGATATACAAGATTTTCCGCGAGCATAGACATGTAAATCTGAATTTAATGAAAGTTACGATTTTCTCTTCTTAATTAAATGAATTATGAAATTTCACATAAAGCTATATATTGAAAATGTTTAAATAAAATCACGATTCATTTGATTTTCGCGCATTTTCCTAAAATACATAACGGTGAGCGAAGAATTAATGAAATATCATAAATATTTAACATTTTTAGAAAGAAAGGCGAGACATTTGATTTGATAAAATTAAAAATTTTTCATTTAATTGAAAATTACCAATAAACATTTCAATGTTTAATCTTCGTTATTAAAGACATTTAATATTCGTTATTTTCAAAAAGCAACTGGAAATACATGAGAGAATTGATTTCGGTTAGCGATGAGAGCGCGTTTCACGCACGTAATTCGCCGCGCAAAACGGGATCCGTTTCTGCAAACCGAGAATTACATTTGTTAATTACAACCCGCCGTGCATGTTATACTTGTTGGCTTGTTGATTATTGGCGACACGTGTCGACTCCGTAATTTATGTTATTCGCGTCGGCATTTTATGCAGCAGGCGTGTCTTCGGGTTCAGCGGGGGTAGCGAATAACGCCGGAAAATTAGGACGGAAGGAAGTGGTGTTTAATAGTTTCCGACACAAATTGATTCCCGCTAATTGCGGAACATAGCACGGGCGCCACATAACTCTCTCTCTTTTCCCCTCCTCTGGTTACAAATTACTTTACTCGTAGGATTTCACGACTCTCTTTCAATAAACTGCATAATGTTGATGTATTATTTATTATATTTATTATTATTATGTGTCACAATCTCTCCGTTCGCCATATGATTAGTTTGTCACCGATGAGGAATATTTGTTTCCCAATTCGATGTGCACAGGTTGTCACAAATTCTTCATCCCAAAATTCAATAATTTTTCTCTGATTTTCAGACAAAATTTCTTTGACTTTTCTTGAACTTTCAATAATATTTTAAAATTTTCATCTTGATTTGGAAACCATTAAATATTTTGTAGAGAAATTAATGTATCGCATATTGCATCAACATATTGGTTAGTATGTCAGATTATATAAATGTAATGCCTTTTCCAGCAGGCGTTACATATCTATAAAATTGATTGATTACATTTATAAAATTGATCGATCGCGCGATTACATTTTATAAATGTAACATTTGCTAGTGAAGGTACATGTTATAAATAGCTATATTGATCAATCTGTTGATGCAATATGCGATACACTGAAAAAAAATATTGGATTTTAATAAATATGTGTTTGAATATCAAATATTTGTTTAAATATTTATTAAATATTAAATGTAAATATATATTTATTTGATACAAAAATCATTATTTGATTTAACTATTATTTTTCTTCCTTTATTAAGTAAATATTTATTTAATATAAGTTTATGTTTATTTAATTTATTTTTTTACTTAAGAGTATTACTCAAAGAAATATATGTATTAAGATTTAATAAATTTTTTTTCAATATGTAATAAACTTCTTTTCAAGCCAAGAATTTTAATTTTCCAGAAAATTTTGCAAAATTTCTTGATTTTTTCCTGATTTTCCTGATTTTCCGAATTTTGTGACAATCCTGAGTATAAAAAACTCGATTATTATTTTGTTACATAAGTAACAATAATTATTTCGATTATTTTCTGTCGTCTTTTTATTCATTTATTCAATTATTAAACTCATTTATTTAAATTATTATCTTCTTTTTCCACTGAGAAAAAAAATTTTGATACTTATGACTATAATTATGATTATTACTGTTATAATGTTAGTAATAAGGACTAGAATTTCTTTCTAATTTTCATTTAAATGTATTTTCCTTTTACGTAATGCTTATTAAAAATAATAGTTAATTAAAGAATAGGATTTTGTATTTTCATTCTCCAAGCTCGTTTTCTGAATTACTTTAGTTTTCTACGTTAAATTACAGCCAGATGTCGCTTCTCATTTCTCTCTCGAGAAAAGCCTCAGCTACGAATTCATCGTGAAAGCTGTAAGTTACAGCGAGGTTGGCTGCGCGTTTCCCTTTCCCGCGTCGCGCTAAAATAATCAATTTCTTTGTTTAGAATTTCTATAGACTGGCGTCAGACGCAAACGCCGCGTGTCAAGTGCGTATGTGTGTGGTGTGCGTGTGTGTGTATGTTGTATTACCACGTGGAAGACAAACGGGGAAGAGAGATTCGCAGCGTTGCGCGGATGCAGCTGGTCCGTTAAATTTTATCAGGATACTCGCATTCATGGGTCGCTGACCTCGGCATTGTCCACGCCGCCGCAACTTAATATATGGCGACGAAGTATTAAATTTCATACGTACACGATATTTCACAAACTCGGTCTCTTAGCGCTTTAGAAGGGGATAAACAATGTAGGCAATAATACAGTATTTTTTTTCGATTCAAGTAAATCAATAATCCTGAGGAAAATGATGATTCATTTTGTCACCAAAAAACACTTGCACATATAATATTATATATAAAACATATAATAATAAAATATTGTATATATATTATTGCACGCTACAGAATAAAATAATATCAGAAAATTTTAAAAAATTAAGAAATAATAAGATTAAAATAAATAAAGGAAAGTCGCTGATACTGACATAGGTCTCCTAAAGAGACACTCCTTATTTTTTAGAAACTAATTATTGCACTTTAATCTGATTTTTTTTATATAATTAAAAAGTAAAAACTTATAATTTATATATTTATGACTAAAATCGTGTTATACTTATATAAGAAAATCCTAAAAAAAACTATTGTGTTACATTAATATCCTACAGTACAGCACAGCACAAAATATGCATATAAATAACAAAAAACATTTTATATCAAAAAGATTTTAAAAAATTTTATACGCATTTACTTGTAGATATTTTATACAGATGATTTCTGTGAAAGAAAAAGAATAGAAATATATGTGGCATTATTACTGTCAGTTTTGAGATCCATTTTGTCAGACATTCATTTTTGCTTATTGTACGAAAAAGTTAATTATTCCAAAATTGCAACTAATATTATAAAAATTATATTATCTGATAAAAGACACTTATTTCTAGTTTATATTTATATTTTTAAAGTTTTAGTTTTAGCTTATTTTTAAAAAATATTGTTTACAAATACAATAATGTACCATAAAATAAATAATGTACCAGTAGGTATCAGTGATCTTTCTTTCATAATTGCTAGTCTCAGACATTTTAATTTTTAATATCCTCTGTTTCCTCAAAAAGTCTGGCAATTTTACTCAGGATCAGGACGGTTCATAACTCTGTTCCCGACGGCTTCTTTGGAATGATAATCGCCAGCCAAGCTCGTTTGTGATGTGCAGAATAGCGATAGAAATGGCGAGTGGCACAGAGATGGTTACTGAAAGCCTCGACGGGTCGCATTGTTTATAATCGCATCCCTCATATCTCCGTTATATTAAATCCATCCCTTTAGGCGGTATCAGCGAACGGTCGGAAAGATTTTCCGGTTATGCAATTTATCCGCGTATTATGCGCTCGAGCCGTCGTGCTGCGCCACGCATGTTCCATGCCCACCCTCTAGGATTATACACGTTAAGGGTAAGGGTTGTGTGGCGATTAAGGACGAATAAGCCTATTAAAACAGGATGTAAGCAGTTATATGGTAGTAGCAGTTATAGGGTAGATATACTGGCGCGATCAGTGATACAAGATAAAGACTTTTAATCTCAAAATAATGTCCGATTCACAGATAACTATTCTTTATGAGAGTGTTTTTAGAAGATGGTACCTTCTCTGAATGCCGTAAATAAATTGCGTTCGAAAAGATCATCGAGAGAGTATCGTGAAAGCTTAAAGCTTTGTAATGACAAAATAATCAAGGAGTTGCAAAGATGAGTGAATTATTACAGGAAAGTGAGCTTGGATATATTTTTTACGTAAACGTTCAGATAAAAAACCAAGTATAAATGTATAGATCTATTGTTAAATAAAATATCTACGATTTATATTGATTGTAAAAGATTAGTGTAAGCATTTTAAGAATAAAATTTCGATCTGCTTTTTCTCTCTGAGATCTTCAAAATATTTATATATCGGAATACGTGCACGGAAAGAACGGTTTTGCTACAATATCTAAAAATTTAGCTGAATATAGATCTGAAAATAAATTTGTTAGACTATTAAAATAATTATGTATGTAGAATTATAATTATTAGCACAATATAATAATTTACGTATCACAAAATGTTACTGGCAGTACTGCAAAAATTTTTAATATTTTAACAACAAATTTACATGTCCTATATATTTATTTTAATGCTCAAAAAACAAAATGATTTTCAGATCTATATATAGCTAAATTTTTATAAATTTCAATAAATCGTTCTGATAAAGAACATTTTATTAAGGAAAAAAGATGCCTCTCTCTTTCATTTTCAGTATAATCAAAATAAGAGAGAGTTCCTTGCAACTATGACTGAATGTATACAAAAATGTAATTAGGCTCAGGTATTCGGAAACGAGCCCACGTGAGTTTAAGAGTTAAAATTCCAGCGTGTGATTTCTCAACGTCCGAAGGCGGATAAGGGCAGATATGTCAGCTGACTCGACATTCCCGTGAAAATTTTCGGCGATACGTCGTCCGGGATCGTTTTGAAAGATATTCGGGACGCGGCAGATTCTGCAACGAAGAAAGGAGATAGAGGAAGAGAGAAAGAGAGACGAATGAAGAGAGGCCGGAGCTGCTGGGAGAGAAGACCGCGTAATTTATTGCAAGCAATATTACCGACGACACGCCAAGGGAGCTAGGGAATGGCAAAAGCCCGTGTCTCTCGTCCCAGAAATGTACTTTATAGCAACCGAAGATGGAGACTCTCGCGCAACGGCGACCCTGCTTACTACTCTCTTTTGGGTCGCCATTGGATTTAAATAAGTCGATGCGAACATCCTGGCCTTTATTCATGGCGTTTACATTCTCTCGATCGCGTTGCTCGTTACCGGATTTATGCGGTGCTTGCAAATGGAAATTTGTGTTACATGCTGAAATAGGGATTTTGTTTTTCTGTTCTCGCAAAACTGGTTAATATTCGCGTATGCTGTAATACATAACAAAATATTAAAATATCAACATTTTCAATAATAACTACACGCGTGTGTGTGTGTGTGTGTGTGTGTGTGTGTGTGTGTGTGTGTGTGTGTGTGTGTGTGTGTGTAGTATACTATATATATATAATAATAATATATAATATATATATATAATAAATAAAATAAAATAAATAATATACTCGTACTAATAAATAATATATATTAT
>NW_012130080.1:5197174-5205942 GCF_000143395.1 Atta cephalotes | reverse complement strand
GTTAAATTTAACGTTACCGTTACGTTAGTACGTTGTTAAGTTAACTAACTAAACTAAAACTAAATTAAAATTAAATAATAACTAATTACTTAATAATAACTAACTAACACGTCGTGTGTGTGTGTGTGTGTGTGTGTGTGTGTGTGTGTGTGTGTGTGTGTGTGTGTGTGTGTGTGGGATACACAGTTATTATATAGTACTAAAAAGTACTATCAAAATTTGATAGTCTGATATAAAAATAAAGAAAAATTATAACTGCGTTTCCATAAATAATATACTTATTTCATAGAATAAATAGGGTAACTCTGGTATATACGCCGCACCTATCAAAAATTTAATTTATTAAATATTATTTAATGTTTAAAGTAAACGAACTACATCAGTAAAAATTTTATACTGTCTATTATTATGAAAAAAATATTGGAAATCCAAAATATATTTATATTTCGTATTAAAATAAACTTTTTTAAACCCTTGTATTTTTGCCGTATATCCCAGGGATGGGATATATGGCTACTCATAGGGAGAGGGGGAAATATGTATGACTTACGAAAAATTGATAAATAATGCATATAAATAAATCGTAAAATGATACAATAACTTATAAAATTTTATTAAGTGATAAGAAAAAATGATAAATATGTATATGAAGTAATAAATAGTAATAAATAATAATAAATAATTACAATCTTCCCACATGTATTACAAGTATTATGACATGAGGTACGTATTTCATGTAATGCGTTTATTGCATTTAGTGCACTGAATTCAATCTGCCTATTTTGTATACTTTGGGCGTTACAAAATTATAAAATTCGTAATTTTTTAGAACTTTGTATGAGAGACAACATTTCTTCATGCACTCATAATCTGATTCGTCTTGTTATTCAATATAAATCCCGCTAAAAATATCGATATCCCAAGGGATATACAAGCCAACAAACTAATCAAAAAGTACAAGAGCAAAGTACTTGTATTTTATTATACAACATGCTTTACTATTCCTCTTCACTCATGTATCACGAAATAACCACTAAGTCTTTTGCATGTCCTACAGTAATCATTTTATGTATATTATAATTTATGATGGCGTTACTTAACATAGTGACAAATCGATTCAATTCACAATAATTTCATTAATATTAATAAGAGAAACTGAAATCACAAGTAGAAATGTGATGAGAAATAACCATTTTCAACATAATCTAATGTTGTGCCAATCAGTTCCACAGCGACTGCATTATTAAAGGTCGGAATTATGATTGTGCGAGACGCAGTTCGACAGATTTTATAGTGCGATAAGAGATAATTTTTTATTGCTGAAGATGGCTCAAATAGTGAGCCGAAACGTACAAAATTGAATTTGTGGCATATTAATAGGTATTAGTTAGCATTGCGCAATATCCAGAGCCTCACTCCTATCGCTCATTTGTACTATTTTGACGTTATTTTTTTCATTGTATTAATTTAAGGAATATATAAATTTTGTATGTTTTTTATTTGAATTTATTTATCAGTTGTAATACGCGTGAAAGGAACCATAATTAACCGGATAATAATTTGAAGAATCAATATAGTGATGCATTGTGTGGACAATTATTTTTGTAATTGTATGTACAGACGAATCCGGTTTATGAATATTTTTAGCAATATGTAATTCAAAGTTAATGGTTCATCAAATGATCATCGAGTGGATTAACAATAAATTTAAACTCTGCCGAAATGATTTCGGATAATGGAAAGATGATAGTGTGCTTTTAATTCGACGATTATTTACTGTGTATTATAGTCTTTTTATTTCATGTTTTTACACAAGAATCACTAAAAAGGCGCTCAACCATCAGATTCGTGTAATTTTACTCGATTCGTTTCATTTCGAAATATAAACAGCGATCGGTAAATGCGACAGGATAATCATCGAGAAGTAAGAGATGCAATAATAATTTATCGTTATTACGTCAAACGACTCGAATAAAAAAGTAACCAAAATTAAATTTTATTAAATTTTATTAAATTTTAGTGTAAATTCTTAATTTTTATAACTTTGGCTTGGATTTCATACATTAAAATAATACACAATCATGATATTTCTTATATATAACGCAAAAAGAAAAAGGATTCGTTTTACTCCGAAATTGAAGGATGAAACAGATCACCAGTTTATTTTTTATTAGATTAATTTTTTATTAGGCTAATTCAGTAAATCATACACTATAAAAGTTATTATAAATTTCGATATACTTTTTCGTTACAAAATTATAAAATTCGTAATTTTTTGGAATTTTGTATGAGAGATGACATTTCTTCATGCACTCATAATCTGATTCGTCCTGTTATTCAATTTATCTCGGTCTTACGTTAGAAAATAACAATAAACTCTATTACTAATAGATTCTCAAAATTCAATAAACAATAAACTTATAATTAGAGCAGGTAAGAGTAAATAACTGCATGGTAATTAGCGCTGTAATTAAAAAGTGTAAAGTAATTATACAATTTCATTACATATGTGATACAATATTAGATCAAATATTGCGTCACATATATAGTGAAATTGTAAATATACTTTACATTTTATAATTATAGCGTACTAATTACCGCACAGTTATTTACTCTCACTTGCCTTTAGTTATAAGTTTATTGTGTAAATTTCGAGTTTGAATTTTCCATCGAATATTATGTCACATGTATAGTGACATTATAAATATACTTTATATTTTATAATTATAACTGGTTACCGCAATTATTTACTTTCATTTATCCTTAGTTATAAATTTATTGCTAGTAATTTTACTGATTTTGCAAGTCAGAGACACTGGTTCATCTCGCAGCCGTAATTCTGTGCGGTAAACTAAATGGAGTTGAAGTGCCGCACGAGAGTCGCAGAGAAAATCGGAAATCGATGATACTTATACCACGTTACAGTAATGCCAGTCCGATGCGTAATCTATAGGGAAGACTTTTCATAAAGAAAACTCAGTAATGCTGCATTTTCAATTCGATTCACTCCACGCTGAATATTGCGGTGACAAAAGAAAGTCGTCAGTAGTGTCTTCTTCCGTTTCCTATAACGTTTGAAAAAATGTTTCCTGAAAATCGCTCTTCGCAGCGAAATATCGCAGCAACTCCGAAATTTTTAGATTATGTACCTGTAAAATTATTTTCTTTCGCATTATTTGCCCCTTCCAACACAGCATCGAAATTGGATTAAGAGATATTTCATAAATGTTCTTTCAAAATCAATTTCTGACATAAATAATCAACTTATAGTTTTCAAGGACTGTATCCAGCATTGATTCCGAAGTCGACTTATATCGTTCTGTATCCGCCCGCATGTCAAGTAAATAAGAAAATATGATACATGATTTATACGCGAGCAAGGACTTTTTTAGAAATGGATACGCTGTTCGTCATTTTGAATCGCTAAATCCCATTTGCCGTTTCGACACTCCATTCATCGTCGCGCTTTACCATCTCGTCCGAATGTCATCGTCGAATGTTTTCACATCCATTTTCATTTCAATCTCATCGCTCTCGCTTTTACCTTAGCTGAGAATTTATGTTTTTCATTAGTAAGGCGTAAATTTAAAATTTTTTAAATTTAGTTTCCCTTAATATTTTCTTCTTTGACTCGTTTCATTATCGCATTCAATTATGCGATAATTAACACATTAATTAATGTACGTGCCATATAAAATAGTAGCACGTGCATCGTTTCGAGAGAAATTTTATTGAAAAGATAAATTTTGAGGAAGGACAGAAAAATAACCGAGGGCATAAAAAGTCAAATGTATATTAAATAAAATAAACTATTTGCTGACAATAAAGAGTAATTATTAGCAGTAATTAAACATTAAAACAACTGAAACTCACTTTATCGCGTCAATTTTGCAAAATTTAATTTTACTTTCTCGAAGCTTTCAATATGAATACAAATGTTTATTATCGCTGTTATTATATAACAATTATATTCTTTTATATTTATGTTCTCACTTAGATTTATATTTGTACAAAATTTCAATTTGATGCTCTTTATATTTACTTGGATAGGAATTGTAATACCAGCTTTGGCTTTTCAATAAAATTTTCTTATCTTTTGCATATTTGCATTTCCTCCTTTCTTTCTTTCTTTTCATTTAAATCTCGCGTAGACAATAAATTATTATTATTAAATAATATTAAACAAAGAAATTCTTAAAACCGTAAATGTGAATACACGACAAGAGAATAAATATCCCTACTTGTTGTGTATTATTATTAAATTAAATTTTTAGGATGTCAAAAGTCATGAATGTTTTCGTATTATTTCTTTGTTGATTCGATTATCGATCATTTTCTACCCAAGATTTCATTATCCTTGGACAGTATTTAATAAAAAGAGAGTAAACCAAGCGTACCTGCAAATAAGTTTCGAGGGAAAAGAATAAAATCCTATTTGACGAGAGATAGAAAAAGAGTGTAAGATACGGGATAAGCTGGGTCGGTTAGAAATCGAAGGAAAAAAGCTAAATAAAGGCGAATCAATTCTGGTTTACGATAATCACGCGTCATCTGCTCTTCTCTTCTGTTTTTACATCATTCGCAATTTTTACGCAGGTAAAAAATAAAAACTCGCCCGTAGAATACGTACGCGCGCACGATCGATCGAGACCAAAACCCAGCGGACAGAGTCTTGCATTTGTGAGAAGCAACGAACGCACATTGCTTTTCTTTTCTCCTTTTATTCTACAAAATTTTTGCCTCGATTTCTTTCTGTTTTCTCTTTTAATATTTTTCTTCTTTTTTCATTGATAATTTCGCATCTCACGCTATTAAATAGTAAATTATTGTATAAATTATTATGAAGTCTAGTAACATCGAGCTTCTTGTTAATGCTCCCTTTCGGGAGCATTGTTACAAATCTTAACAACTCGAAAGAATTAAAAAGATCTGCACGTTTAAAGTTTGAAGAAGTCTAAAAGCATTTTGCAAGAGATACAATGAGAAAAATGTGTTTACGTATTGAAGAATGTAAGAGATACAGAGCTCTTTTGCAGAGCACATTTCAGTAACTCGCTTATTGTAAGAATTCACAGTATGGAGCGTACATATATATTAATCCTAAATTTAATAATATTTATTTTACTGTCTTATTTCGTTAAGACTCCGTCTTCTATATATTTCATTCAATTTAGTTTAATTTAATTTTACTTATTACTTACGAACAAATTTTATACTTAAAAGTTACAATAAGAAAATATGAATACGCAAATAGTGAGAGGCATTTGTATGTTGTTAAATTATCTTTTATATAAAAAAAAATACATGTAAAGATCTTGATTTTTTTGCCATAGCTATTAATTCCATATCTTCTTTTCATCACAATGTAATTTTAAGTTTGCTTCGTCTGATTTTTCCAAGTTTTAGATTAAATATAACGGTCAGTCACAGACAAGCAGGAAAAAAATATGACAAAAAGTGCGCGACACGTTTCTTGTTAAAGTTTCCACTCTATCTGGCAAGAAACGGGGGCAGAAATCGGTGCGAACAAAGTAGCAAACTAATGAAGTGCTATGAACAATACGAGCAATACGTTTATGACAGAAAATGAAATGGCGCATTTGAATAACGTCTATTTCTGGAAGCGATATGATCCACAGAGAACCGGCGTAATTACGAGATGAAGTGCGAGATGCCAGCGATTATTAAAATCTGGCATTATCTTGCGCTGCACATAAAACAGTTGCGTGTAATAATTAGGTCGCGAGCGTGAGTTGCAATGAGTAATACGATCGATATATTATAATAGGAAGTCGTGCACGCAATGCTGCATTTGAATAGCTGTACGTCGCAATTTTAAACTCTCGACACCGTAACTCCTCGTTATCTCTCATAAACGTAGAAGTTTTTATTTTCAATATCAATAATAAATATTTCGAAAATTAAATCTCTAATTAATATTTCGAGAAGATAAAATTTATTTAAATTTTCGTGAATATAATTTTAATATTTAATTCAAACACAACTAATTCACAAAATCTCTTTATTTTTATCAATATAGAGTTAAAAAATTATTAATAATTTAAACATTTGTTGAAAAAAATTACTTTAGTTGAAAAAACACAAAAAATTCTTTATCAAAATACGATGAAATACTTAAAGTGCGAAGTATTTATTTCAAGAAAAAAAAGAGATGTAAAGCTATGATTAACTGGCAATTTTGCGAAAATCCTATGTCAATAGAGATCATTTTCGCGATGATCCCGTTATCAAATCTGGATGAACGAAAAAATCACGGACATCGACGGAATAAACTATCACGAAGAGAAAGGCTTGAAAGAATCCCACGGGAGAATTGTGTTCTATGCTTGGATTTGAATAATATCTTCGCATAGCAGGCGGTGTTCATATTTCGCGTCTTCCCTCAACGAAAATCTTCAGAATAAATCTTGCATATATATTATCAATATGAGCTAGTTAATTTCTAAATTCTTTTCTCGCTATTACGAAATATAATTATTCTTATCATTATATTAATAATATAACATTATATTAATAAAAAAATTTCACGCTCTTAACACAAGCAATTTTTTATCTCAATAAAAAATTAATATTTCATATTTAATATTACAATAAAGAGAATTTGTAATAAAAATTTATTTCATAAGAAGAAATATTTCAAAAATATTAATCTCTCTTCCTCTCAAATTAAAATTAAAATATCAGATCAGTAAATAAAATATACGAAACATAAAATTGTTTAATAAAAAGAATGTCGGGATCAAAATTCACGAAAGTAGATGAAGCTTATAAACTGTACATTTGTCTGAAACCGTAAGCTGCAGAAACAGATGCGCAAATGTCTTTTCAAGTCCCCATAGTGAAAAACACGCTTTTAAAGATCCGCCCTCGCGAACAGACCGCGGAGTGGCGTCACCGTTAATAAACGAGCAAAGACAATGGGGTCCAGGTCGCGTAAGAGCAAAATAAATTGAAGGTATCTCCAGTGCCGCCCCGCTTCCGTCTGGCGGGTCGAGTTTCCTGGGCTGACTGTTCCGTAATTAGTGAGCGTCTAAACAATACTCAAGCCATCCGGAGGCCACCCTTCGCGCGCGCGCGTCCACGGCCGCCACCCTTATTCCACGCTTCTCTTAGCGCGAACCGGAATCGCCGATAATTAATTATCTCGCGGAGTGTGCGACTGTTGGGATTATTCGCGGCTACGTTCTTCTTCTTTCACCCTTCTTCGTTCTACCATTCCTTCGATCCTAATTTCAAGTCATTTATAAGCAAGATCGTCTTTGTCTCGCTACTTGTATCTTGATGAGATAATGGCTCGTCGCCAAGCAATTCCAGAGGAAACGCGAAAAGGACGAATTCAAGCAGCGACTAAAAAGGCTATCGTATGTAATATAGAGCGCAAAATTGGCTCGTATTCGTTCTACCATATTATCGCCAGAAATGAGAGAAAAAGATAATAAATTGCGATAATAAATTGTTTTATAAAAATTAATTACTCTCTTCTAATAAAAATTATAATCCAGAGAAATTCTATGTTTTTGATGTTGTATGAGATTTTAAGAAAATTTCCATAGTTCTGCATAACGTTATGTTCATAAGATACGCCGTTAATACAAAGCGCTTTTTTACCTCAATAAAAAATGATTAGTATTTCATATTTAATATCATGATAAAGAGGATCGTAACGGGAATTTGTTTCATAAACCGTTGCATGCGTTTGGTACATACAGCGAAATGTACTTTAAGTTAAAATTGAAACGGGTTTCCAGCATCTTTAGCCGTTCTATAAGGTATGGAGTGTACACTTCAAAATTTTCCCATTATGAATGTGATTAAATGTCGAGCGATTAAACGCATGAAGTTGTTGCGTCGCACGAGGGACGGAAACGACCGCGCTCGTTAGCATGTACTTTGAAAGTCTTTAATTGCGACCAGAAGCTCGCCGGGCTTGTAAATAATATTTGCCAAGTAAATAAATAGCGATAAATATGCGCTGTCTTGCGAGGTCTTACGCGATAAATGTTACTTAGAGTTCCTCAAGTTTTTAATCCCGAGGAAGAAATACGTTTTCTCTCGAATTATTTAGGCATGCAAAAATCGATTGTTCTTTTCATACATAATTATCTTTCAATCTTAAATATAATCAATCTTAAATAAATCGATTTACAAAATAGACAAAAAATTTCTTGAAAGAGAATTCTTGCATTTATTTATATCGTGATTTTTTTCTAAAAATATATATTGTATATTAAGTTATGAAATATTAAATTAATATTTATTAATTATTATTAATGTAACTAAGAGGCAGCTTGTCTTAGCTACAGAATTTCTCACTTGCGATAGACTAAGCATAACTCACAAAGTTCTTCGGGATTTCGTGGTCATGACATGCTGCGCTACTTTGATCTTTCACGACAGTGAAGTTTAAAAAAGTTAGTTTACTACGTTAAAAGCTACAAAAATGTTTTATCCGGGCAATTTCCGGGTTCGAAAGAGCAGACAGATCAGACACTCGACGGAAAACCGCAGAATTCCTGTCGATTCTCTTTTACTGCGAGATACGAAGTTACTATTGGCGGACCAAAGGCCACCTTTATTGATTTCTTTCGTCGATTTCTCGAAGCGTTCGATAACTTCTTCGAAAGCTCGAGGGTACACCCCGAGAGTGCAGCCTTGTAGATTCCGAACGCATACCATAGATCCGACTTCTTCCTGTAAATTCTGAAGCGTACTATCTTTTTCTTCCTCCCTTCCTCTCTCTCTCTCTC
>NW_012130080.1:5194479-5195941 GCF_000143395.1 Atta cephalotes | reverse complement strand
ACGTACTTACTTACTTTCTTTCCTTTCCTTCCTCCTCTCTCTCTCTCTCTCTCTCTCTCTCTCTCTCTCTCTCTCTCTCTATCTATCTATCTGTTTCTATTTATCTATCTATCTATCTATCTATTTCTCTTTCTTTCGCTTCTCTTTTCATTTACTCAGCTCTTCCCGACGTCTCAAAGCTTAACAAAATGGAAACAATATTGACTCGTGAATCTAACTAGAGAACTTCGTATCGAAACGATATTGCAGTTTCCAATGAGAACGATTCCTGTTACATTCCTTTATAGATTCCGCGAGGTACTTGGACGCAACTACAACGGAAAGCAATTCGTCTTTTACGAAGTTTGGACATATAGGTGCTTTGATCAAAAGCATCTTTAGAAGATCGCAATAAAATTAAACGAATTATATATTCTAAATATTGTTTATAAACTAAATATTGTTTATAAACTAAAAGACACAAACTCAATTTGTCTATTTGAATATAATATAAGTGATTGCTGCTAAAATATTATAAAAGACTTGTTTTTAGAATAATTATATTATCAGCAAACACACACAAATATTTCTCTCATATTTATTGTCATTTATATTAAAATTAAAGACATCCAACAATCTTAATATGAACACAGGGAAAAATAGTTGACTAATTTTTACCTAACAAAATTAACAAAAATATTCTAATTATTTTTTCGAACTTATGACAAACTCTACTTATTGAAAGTAAAAATATCGGAGATATAAAGCAAAAAATACATCATAATCTCATTATAGTGAATCTATTCAAATAATTATTACCTTACTGTAAAATAAATTATTCTATTTTCAAAATTGTAAGTTCCAAAATTTACTTTACGAAATGTAAAAAGTATTTTATAATTCGACTATACGACTCGCTCATTTATCAGAAAAGTAAATTTAACACAAGTGAGTGTCTATCTTTATATGAACCTCATTTCATTTTACTAGAATTCTAGCGCATATTACTTTACATTTTTCTCCGTGAAGTAATTTTTCTCCATTCGCGTTATACAACGATTATTAAACTTTAGAGATTGTTTTTCATGAAATTTACGTGAATTCGTTCTAGAATATTGCGAACGCGACGGTTGAGCATCACATTGCTATGGTATCAACATTTCACGTTCATGTTAATCTGACATTATTTAATGCCGTTCCTCGCTTGATTCCGGTAAATATTAATTATTACCGTTGCTACGAAGGCAAGAGCATGAGCATATGCCACTAGTAAAGATATTTATCGAACGCGAAGATTGCGACGTCGGATGTACTCGCTGAACATTGCGCGATCTCTTCATTTTCATTGTCGACGATTATCGATTAATGGTTTGAGAATATTATGTTATCGCTAGTAGGATAAAGAACACTCGATACGAGCCGACTGATATCAACATATGACGAAGTATATATATATATATATATATATATATATATATATATA
>NW_012130080.1:5187592-5194459 GCF_000143395.1 Atta cephalotes | reverse complement strand
AGTATATATATATATATATATATATATATATATATATATTATAGATAATTATAATTTAATTGCAATTTTTTTTGCATCGCGCGGCAAAATGGCTGATGAATACAATGAACGAATACTGCAATTAATTAATACTAATTATGGTTGGTCTGACACTAATTTTGATAATTCACTGTCAGTATCGGCTGAAATGGTGACGTCTTACAATCTTTAAAATAAATCTAAAATTCTACTAAGAAAAAATATAATACATATTGAAAATAATATTATAAGATTTATAAAATCTTATAATACATATTACTTTCAAATTAACTATTGAAATATTTATTTACTGTAATATTTATTCAATAAAAAAACGATGGCTAAATTAATGATTCTTGTACTAAGTAAATATATATTTACATTTAGTAAACATTTATTGTTATAAACAAATATTTATTAAAATTTAATAAATTTTTTCACTAATGATTTTTCATGTTATATCTAAATTTTGTATTTGTTTTTTAGGTTTATAAATCTTAGGTCTATAAATATTTTACATATAAATATTTTATAACTAAATTTTGCATTTTTCTTTGAATATTTCTTTAACTCACCATGCCGTCGATCTTTTTAGAAAAGATGCTCAATTAGCGACTTCTTATACTACTAACTTATGTATAGGATTCCAAGAACGAAAGTCTTCAATAGCACGAAAGGGAATTTTTCCGACATTGTTATCGAGATTATTAGTTGGATGTTCAGTTCTTTCTCTGTTCTCGTGCTATTGTGAGTTTCCGCGGTTGCGGAGGCGGAACATTACCGTCTCGCACTTTACCGTATTGCACGCCTGCACGGAAGAGCAAATAATTTCCGCTTCTTCTAATTTATCCTTATCTCACCACCCGCGATTTCGCCTTTGCAGGCTCTGCTCTCCCTCGAAAATACGAAAATAAATGACGTTATACGACGGAGTTAGACTTATCGTCGCCTTTCTCTACGTGATGTTTATTCGCGGAATATAATAATCTTACATGGAAATTACTCTCTAAAAAAAGTAAAGTGCAGGAAGTTTAATTGTTAAGAAATGAATTTTCCTATTTATTACAACAATACTGAAAGTATTCTTATTAATTAAAAAATTGTTATTCTTTGAATTAAATATGTCGACGTAAATTAAACGTAAAGAATATTATGATTACTAAATTTTTATTATATGTTTTTAATTTTATCAATATATTTTAACTCAATGATTTTATAAAATTAACTCGATGATTTTAGAAATAAGAATTGAAAAAATGATTGGTCATTTCATAAGGACCATTGTTAAAAGCATCGTAGTCTCTCTAAATACATCATAATTGTTATTTTCTTTGTTATTATAATTAGCGTTTACTGAAAGTAAACGGCTAAAAAAGTTAGCTAAAACATACGTTATCATATTTTTAATATATTTTCAATTCAGATAAAGTGCTTTTTATAATTGATTAATCGCACAGGACTACAAATCTTACAGAATTAATTCTTATTAGCCCATTTTATTTCTTAGATATATTTAGAATTTCTTTTCCTAGAAATTTATTTATCATTGTTAATATTTACCATTTGAAAATTCCAAAAGTAAGTTTAAACAACTCAAAATTTAAATCTCTTATTTTATAAGAGTTTAACAAATTTATTTTACCATCTTTTGTTTGCTTATTTTCTTTCATAATGTTCGTGATGAATTAAGGCTTAACAAACCACATGAATAATAACAAGACCTCGCTTACCTCTATCCGGAAAGTCCAGCCCTCCAGACTGAGCAGCTTAAGGGTCGTGTTCCTTGCCAAAGCGTGACATAACAGCCTTGAAGGATGATCGTCTAGGGCCAGTCGGGGACTAGACAAGTCTAGCAATTGTAAACAGGGTGCTTCTGTCAAAGCCAACACCAGAGGCATTACGTCGGCTGGTCTCGATGCTCCAGCGGCCCTCAAAGCATCCAAATTGCGGGCCTTTCTTACGGTCTCGCCTAAACAGCCGGCATCTAAACCGCCCAGAAGACATTTGGACACGTTCAGAGATCTCAGTTTGCAGTTGGGTTCCCTGAAGCACAAAGCGCAATATTGTCGATCAGTTGGATTGTATCGTGAACGAGAAAATGAGAAAAACTTTCTTCTCAATCTTTTCCAGCATAGCGTATATCGCAGACAAAAGTTTCGACGCATATAGAAAAATGAACTAAAACTTTAATAATTTAAAGTTTAAAACTTTATAATAAATATTTATGATATATAAATTGTAAAGAATGTCAACTGTCTATATATACATATTTTTTTTAAACTCTTGGTGTTGCTTTTTCATTTTTATGTAATAAAAATGAAATACAATTTTAAAACAAGACAAAATATAAGAACTTTTTGTAACCAAAACTTTTAAACAAAAGAAATTTAGAAATAAATAAATTTAATATGTTTACTCTTCTTTGTATAATTTTTGTTATAATAGTTTATTTAATTTTGTTGCTGCTTGTGAAGATATACTTATGATATTTCATACCGAACAATTTGATTTGATACAAGAAATGAGAACTTACCAAATTGAATGAGAGAGAAAAAAGATTTAATTGAATTAGCTGATGAGACAGTAATCATTTAAAACTGATGGTAGGTCTGTCGAATTGGATCACGAACAGAATTTGGCCTTTAAGTAAAAGCGAGAGATGTAAAAATATCTGACGGCAATTTCTCGGTTCTCATCATCGTTTATCAATCTTATAACAAAGAACACGACCATTCTCATAACAATGACAAGAAACTTTGAATGAAATGCGATTCGAAATGAGAACGGAATCACGAAAAAGTTTAGTCTTTTCTTTTTGCGGACAAAACTTTCGGAATAACTTGGAACAGATTTTTCATCCTGACATTAATCTTTCTTAAAGGGATAGTTCAAGAAAACAACGATACATCAAAGATATTGCGAAAGCCTAAATTTTCAGAATTAAATATTTTTGTCAAATTAAAATTGTGATTAATGGTTCTATTTATTAAAAAATAATTGAGGTCTGATCTTATTTAGTTTATTTATCCTCATCTTAATTTTATCAAGTCATTTAATTTTAAGTTAAACTACTTAATTAGTTTCTTAATTAAATTTCTCATTAAAATACAGCTTTATTGAAGTTGAGAAGAAAATGTTCACGCACAGTCTGTGCAAGTATATCACAATATCAATACCTCTCTCTAAATTTGGTAATATATTTTCAAAAATCCTCTCCCCTCATTTAGAGATATAATTTCTTAAAAAATAAAATACTTGCTCTAAATTATTCATGTGCTTTTTTAAGTTTTCTTCAGAGATATACATATATTTCGTTTTATTACTCCTCTGTCGACCATGTGAAATTTTACATTTTCCATCAGCACAATTTTTGAACTTCAATGCAAATTTTAATATTATTCCAGACTGCATATAAGAATCTGACAAAATTCCTGTGTACTCGTGAAAGCTTTAACAACAAGTTTTATTTTATAGAAATCGAATGATATTTTATTTTTATAGATTAAAATTTATTTATCAGAATCAAAATATCGATTGTGTTTTATTGATCGGCGGAGTGTTAATAACTTTCTAATAATATATAATTTATTTATATTATTCACAAACTTTATGTACAAAAAATTGCGATATAATTACCTGACCTTCTTTCGATAATTTTCATTTAAGATTAATTTAACAAAACGCTTCACGTGATTTCTACCCATACGCGACTTTCCAAACGCTCTGTGCAATCTCACGACGGTAGATCGATCAACGTCACGACAACGAAACATAATGAACAAACATGCAGCAGCAGTGTAATGCACATCGGTGCAAGACAGAGCGGCGAGCCGAATTATAGGACGAATAATCGAATCGCGGCGGTAGCCGACACCATGAGGATTTACGTGCACGTACGTGCGTTTAATGGGAGCAATTTAAGACGAACGATTCGAAGTACGGACCAACAGCAGCAACAGTAGCAGTAGTAGCCGGCCGGCGGGCTATATCGCATCTGGATTTAATGGTATCTACTTTGGTCCATATTTACTGACTGTCTGACTGCTATTGCCACCGCGATACGTACGTACGTTTTGCGATACGTCTGTTACCATCGCTGCTACGTACGTACGTACGTCTAATGGCGTTGCCTTTAACAGTATCGCAATGGGCGCGGTAAATTCACTCGAGAGCCGCCGCACCACTCGATGCAGTATCTTTCTCTCCTCGTATATATATACAGGGAGAGAACAAAAATACTGCACCCTCCACGGTGGGAATGTACGCGCGCACTTGCGTTGAATTTCTAACAAAAATAAACGTTTCCGCCAGAAGAGAAACGGGGAATGCGCGTGGTGAATATTCCGCCAGTGCCAGGTTCGCGTAATAAAGCTACGGATTTCGTGAGCGAGGATACCGAAATTTCTTTCTGGCGTTTTATGCGGTTTCGACTTAAACTGCTTACCGTGGAACCGATCGTTTTTCTTACAATTAAATCGTCTTGTAAAGAAAGTCACTATATATCCTTTTAAATGAGCATTAACTAGATTTAGCTAAAATTGAATTATTTTGTCTTTTTTTAGAGACAAAATTAGAAGGTAATTAGCATAATATATGTTAAGTGCCGAGTTAACAATTAAGTTGCAACGTAAGCTTCTAATTTCTTTTAACAAAAGGAAGAGAAATAATAATGTATAAATAAATGATATATGTATTAGTAATATGCATTAAAACGCGGAATACAAAATTTCCTCCGAAATAAAATGCAAATATGTCTCGGAGTTTGTGAGTATTATTGCGTCTCATTTAATTTTCCATAGCTTTAGAGACGAGAAATGCAGATTCTTTAAATCGTGTCGAGAAAAGAAAACAATTTATAAAAATATAAGTATTTAAAAAACAAACTTTTTTACTTTCAATTTATATTTTTCCGATGATACTATCTTACTTATAAAGAAACGTGTGCTACACAAATTACTAAATTAGTTAGAAAAAAATCCTTCCAAATCAAATTGCATCTTCTCGAATTTGCTGAACATATAAATTAAAACTTTAAATTTATATTCGAATTAAATACTAGACTCTTTTTTTATTCATATTTTAATGAAGCTAATTACGTATGACATAATATATGATCTTTTTAAATAATTCTGCGTTATTACATTTAAAAAGCGTAGAATTTGTGTGAATTCATTGGAATAAATTGAGTGTGCTGGAGGCGCTGACTTTATTAATAATTACTCAATAAATATTTCGTGTGTATTAATAATTAATGAATTTATATATTGTAGTGCAGTAATGTGCAAAGTGAGAGTTGTATTAAGTATTAACGAGCATTATTCATTCAATATCTGTACAATTGGCGTGTATTTGTATTTACTTTTCGATTTATCCAGAAATCGGAATCGTGCGACGTGTCGCGGAGCGACGCGACGAGATTTTCGTCGCACGCGGAAAGAACGTTTACCGCGATCCAGAATCGCATCGAAAAGCCATGGGTCGCAATAGAGTCGCAATCGTAAGTCAAACGGCTGCGGTGATATTGTGCTTAAGTTTTCGACAGTTTTACCATCACGGGGATTTCGCGGCGGGACGCGCAACGCCGCGTCGGAAATCGCGAAATCCGCGCGGTTTAAAGGAAAATAGAGCGCGGCGCATTTTTACCGGGGAGTTAAACCTCCACCTTTGCCATCTCGGCTTTATCGCGTCGCCTTTTATTGCCACCGTATTCGAAGTCACTCGACTTTACGCTCTTATAAAGAGCGACACCTTTTGTTCGCCTCGAATTTGCGGTGAGAATAAACATTTTGCAACAATTGTGAGATATATTTATTCAATTACGAAATAACATTACAATTTAACATGCGTGAACTCGACGTTGTGTAAGAATTTGACATTAGCAACTCAGCGTTGGAAAAATCACATAATTTGCACTGTTCTTTTTTTGACGTTGATAAATATGTTAATTTGGCGAAAGTTTTCGCTGAAAAATTATGGAACGATTGTCGTATTACGTTGGAGTAAAAATATACGCTTACGTATATTTATGTACTTCAGTTTTAATAGCAATAGATTTAAAATTATGATACGACATAGATTTTGCTGAATCGAACATACGCGACTGACATGCGTATTATTATGATCAAAAATATTATTCACATAATTAGAATCTATGCATCAGACGTATTTTTAACATCTACATTAAAAAAAACTAAATTTTAATAAATAAATTGTTGGAATATTTTTAAATAAATATTTACTAAATGTCTAAATGTTATTACAAAAACTATTAATTTGATTCAACTATCATTTATTATTGACTAAATATTTATTTACTGAAAGTTTATGTTTACTTGTTCTATTAAAGTACTATTCAAAGAAACATGTATTAAGATTTTAAACTTTTTTTCAGTGTGTATATCACATTTTAAATTCTGAATTAAAATAAAATAAAATACCAATATTAAATAAATAATAAATTCTACAAAGAAACTTAAATGTAGACTTCATATTCTTTTTCTAGGCGAATTTTCGCAGTGCACAAAGTTGCATCGTGAAAGAAAAATAGTGGATGCTTAACTACGTTATATCCCCAACGTGCGTTCTGTGGAATACCCTCCCGCTTTCAACTTTGCTTCATCCCTTCCTTCGACAAGTTCCTGCAAGTTGCACCTTCGACGATCTCTCGGAGCTTGTTAGATAGTGAAACTCCGTTTATGCGGAGAAATTCGGTAACTGATATTCCGGATTCGTCATTAAATTGTTATTACTCCAATGCTATATTATATTACAATCAATATTATATGAATATATATTGCATATATATATATATATATATATATATATATATATATAGTATATATATATATA
>NW_012130080.1:5181522-5185979 GCF_000143395.1 Atta cephalotes | reverse complement strand
TATATATATATATATATATATATATATATATATAGTGTATATATATACATATATATTAAACGAAATAATTCTAGTAAATTATACATATTATTGTAGTACGTTGAGTGTCATATAATATGTTGTCGCGTGAATACCGCTTTAACGTATGGAAATATTTGCATACTTGCATTAGTCTAAAACGAACAAATATATGAATTTAGTTTTACTCTCTAAACTTAACCCTTCAGTGCCACTCTGCACTGAAGAAAAGTAATGTATTAGGAGCATTAATTGAAAATAATCTTTTGGTGGTGATGGATTTATATATAACAGTACTAATAAAACGAATAAAATTTTATTAAAAGAGCATTATGTGTTCATGTGAGCATTTGTTTCATTAACAATATTATTGAATTAACAAAATTATTTTCAATTAAAATAATGCTGTTGATATAACAATTTTTTTTTCATGATGGGTATAATATACCCAACTTTTTTCATTACTTTTTTAATGCTTTTTTAATACTTTACTTATAACATGTTTATTAATAAAGATACATACATTTAATTGGTACTATTGTTCCTTAATGTCCGGCGTTCCGATTAAAAAAAAATTTTTACAATAAGTTTATTTTTATGATAGTTATAAACAATTAAAATGGATATGTCATACTCTATTAGTATATATTAGTATAGAGAGTTAATTTTCTGAACGTTATAGTTTTGATTAATATTGAACCGATAAATAAAGTTCTAGTGTACATCTTGTCTCATTTAAAATCGGAGCTCGGAATATATTATTCCATACAATTTAAAAGAAAAATATTTTAAATTCTATTAATATTATAATCTCTGCGGTATTGGAAAATCCGATAACGTTACTTTAAGATGTAAACGTTACCATTTATATTTATCTCATCACGCTGTTTATTTGCGACTGTTATTGGATTATCTAGAGAAAGTGGCGGATGGGCAAGAAGCAAATCCGCTTCGTCTTCTCTCAAGGAACACTAATAAAACGTGCTCGACCGGCTCGCGAAAGTTCCAGCCGTCTTTTCAAACCCAAGTGGAAAATTGAAATCTTCTCTCGACGCGCTTCCGCGCGAAGGTAACGGCGCTAATTCGGATAAAAGTCCGCGTCTTGCGAGCGTCTTCCACAATTTTCTTATCAGATGCACTGAAATGGAAACTTATTTAGAGAGAGAGAGAGAGAGAGAGAGAGAGAGAGATTTTATTTCTTCTGACCAAAATATATTTAAGTTTTATTCTTGCTCAATCAATCATTTGTTATATATAGAATGCCTTTTAAACCTTTAGAAATTTAATACTAAAAGAAGATAATTAACTATTTATTTTGAATATTAAAAGCACTGTTATTCAGTGCTTTCAATAGATAATATTGAAAAGTAATTAATCACTACTTTTCAATATTAACCTTTAAGTAAGTAGACGGTTTAAAGATACGCAAGTTGGTAAATGGGATCCTTAGAAAATTCTCAAAAAATTTAAATTTCATAGTTATATTTTTTTCTCTATTAGTATATTATGTTACTATTAAATTTACATTAATTATACTTTTATATATCTCTATAAGATAGAAGAAAAAATAGTGAAGTCTAAGATTTCTAGAAAATACTTTTTATTTTCCTTTTTCAGAACAAGGTTTTAAAGGAAACTATATCTAGAGTGCTGTGGTCATTCTACCCACTTAAAGGTTAAATTGACCAGTATTAAAGTGGATTTCTGTCAGTATTAAAGGGAAATACTGTCCAATATTTTTCTGAAAGGAGATATAGAATGTTAAGAATTGAGATCATATGTTTATGGAACTTGCTTTCATAAAATGATTTCAAAAATAAACTTCTGAAATACTGAACAGAAATTTAAGAAATACTTTATATATAGATAGATCTTTTTTATAAAAGTGAGCGTTACTGCAATCTTTTTTTGCTCGTACAGACAAATCAGGAACAATATATAGAAAACTTGTCGACTTACGTTGGTAACCCATCGGGCTTGCATTGGACAATGGATACAGTTCTCGCTGAAACTTTTTTATCACGAGTGCCTGACTAGCCTCTCTAATCCCGGGAGTCGTGTCTTTTATCATGAATCGTGTTGCTTGCGTGATTTAGGAAGCTCGGGAGAGCTCGACGAAAGTGTAGTGAGGAGAAGATCGTCCGACGGCGATGAAAAACGTCGACAAAACTTGAAACGATGAAAAATTGCCGCCCCGGCCTGGAGAATTCGCGAACTCGCGTTAGCCGGACGAACTTCGCTGGCAAGTCGGCGAAATATCTTCGTCGCTCCCCATCGACGTGATGTATCTTCGTTCGCGAGCATTCTCGAAAATACCCCGCAAACGTTCCGGTACTTATACCGGAGTCTATACTGATGTTTGAACGTGATATCCTTCGCTGAAGATGATCCGCGAAAAGCAAGGGTGAGAAAAATCGCGGTATCGTTTATTACGAAATTTTTAGAGCGACGATAAATTTAACTTAAATTTTATCCATCGTGCTTATCGTCGAGTCTAAGGTTAGATTTATATTAGTTGAAAACAATTTATTTTCCCTATCTCTTGAACATTTGATATTTCAAAACAAACAACAGTTTCAATTTAACGTCGAACAAATTGTCAACTCTTAAGTGCATTCGAAACATCTATCAATTTTCTATTAATAAACTAATCTAAAACTGTGACATTATTTTTACGGCTATACATCTCCTACAATCAATTATATTTCTTGTATCTTTATATCGGAAATTTTGTTCTTTTTTAAATAAATATATTATGATATAAATATATTACGATTAAAAACATGATTATCCATAATTATTCTACTTTACTTAAAAAATTTTTTATTCGTGATATATGCATTTAAAGATATACAATTATATGTTTTTTCTTGATTAATACCGATTAAATTGTTTGATTTTTTCCAGCAATAACGGCGAAATAAAAGAAAAGATAAAAAGCATTCAATCTTTTAGTCCACTTACAAACGCAATTTCGACGCGCTTAGAAATTCATGTGAATGACGAACTACAAAGCACCGACAGAGCACAGCCGGTTGGTACCAACCCCTGAAGTATTGTTTCTTCGTATATGCATCAGACAATCTCTAAACACATAATTGTCTCTATTCGTCTAGGAATTCTCTGCTTGCATGTTACGCTCGAATGTATAGACATTTTATTTTCATTATTCATTTCAAATCTGCGTGAATGCAAATGATTCATCTGTTTATGAGAAAAGTACGATGTATTTACAAAAATGTAAATATACACAATAAAGAATGGTTTTGTTGAAATATTTGAAAATTTATTTAGATTTGAAAATCTATGATTCAAAATAATATAGAACTCTCGAATTATTATAATTGCTAATAGGTTAAATATTTTCTATTTTTTTTATTTTGCTATTATTATTATTGCTAGAAAACAAACCATTCGGTATTAATCATGAAAAAACATTTAATTGTATTGTATGTTTTCAAATATGCGTATATTTTAAATATAAAAATTTTATGTAAAGAGTTATAATTATAGATGGATAGACTTTTTGCAGCATGATTGTCATCAATGCTTAAGCGTTCTACATAATTATTTTGTACAAAATTATTTTCAGGTCTGTGTCTAACTAAATTTTTTTAATGCTACGGTAAAATCATTCTTTCCCTGTGTGTCTATATAAATTTATATTTATAACAAGCTCAGTTAATTAAAAAATTTTTTTTTAATTTATTGTTAAAACAAAAATTCGTGGCGCTACTTCATTTGTATATTATACGGTTTAAAAAAAAATAGCAATTATAGTATTCAATAGAACAAAGTTGCAGCTTTAAACATTGTTTTTAATTGTAGTACAATGATTTTTAATCGAATTGTGAGCAAAATCAAAATATTCCTTTTGTTTAATCCGTGATAACTTAGTAATAAAAAATCTTAGGAATATAAAAAATTTTCTAAGGAAAACTTCAAGCTTTCATGTTAGAAAGTCGAAAACTTTTGCAAGTTTTTTTAGGGCACATGACAAGCTCACAAAATGAGAAGAAAATTGTTCAGTTTTTGTCCAGTTTGTCCAGTTTTTTTAATATGTAAAAATTATTAAACTCATAGAAACTCGAAAACCATAATAACCTTTCAAAATAATTTTAAGCTTTAAAACTTTTTAAAATAAATGGCATTCATTTTTAACCTGCTGCTGGAATTTTGAAGTTCGTAGCGTTATAAACTTGTAATATTTATATCTCTTTTAGTTAAATATACATATATTTTAATATATAAAGCTCGCAGATTTTCCGAAGAGTTTCTTCTTGACTAAAATCCATCATCGATTATGACATGACATTCGAAAAGACCATTTTTCAGAGAAATATCTTTCCGCTCTTCTAGCGAATAAAACGCTCGACAGACGTTGAACATGTTATTCCGAATGATTTGGAATAAAATTCTACAAGAAGAGGGAGAAAGAG
>NW_012130080.1:5171704-5180855 GCF_000143395.1 Atta cephalotes | reverse complement strand
ATCGATAAGTCTCGATCATGCGTTTAACGCCGCAGATTCGAAGAGCGATCGCCGCCATTCGGCGTGACTTGCGAAATTCTAGGGTAAGGGAATGAAATAGTCCGTCGTTATCTCGACGATGGGAATCGATTATGACGGACGATCCACCGCTCGGTTGGCACGTGTATATTTTGACGCTTATGGAAAATCTTGGACAGCGTGCTTATGAAAGATGACGGAACACGCGGGCAGAAAGCAAGATCGATTAGTCGCCCTTTGTCCTGGTTCTCTTTTCCACGAAGGAAAACGCCGATAAACGTCATTTAGACGCATCGCGTGGTACATCGATCTCTTTTAGCCGCGAAATATGACGAGGCAGAACGCTGTTTCTTTGTCGGTTCAGACGAAGTTACATTAATGGTTGTTAATAGACTTTCCTTACGAAAATTCAGTGATTTTCAAAGAACACAAGTTTGCTTTTTAATGTTTCTTTTTTTCGAACTCTCATTTCTAAAAAGAATAAATTATCCCGATCAAATGTAATAAACAAAAAACGCTATAAAAAAATATTGGTTTCCATAGTATTTACACCGATACATGAAAAAAATATCACTGATATAAATAAAAGTAATATAATAAATTTTTTTACAAAATGCAAAACGTCAACATGTTCCCAATAGAAAAATTCAACAGCAGCTAGGTATAGAATAACTGTTTACTTTTTTTTTAGAGTATATTCACATTTTTGTGTTACAAAAAATTCGTTGAAATTATAAAGTTATTTTTCATTTTAATAAATCAATGAATTTTCGTTTGCGTAAATGAAACGCACACAAAGTCGGATTCGAGTCAGATGTAATAAAGCAATTTCGTGTGCAACTGTGTATTTTCAGACACGCGCTTATCGCTCTCAGACAGTATTACAGACTCAATCGAGGATCCGATGTTCAGAGTAATATTTCTTCGACGTACAGCTTGAGCGTTTCGCTTTCTCGCGCTTTTAAAATTTCGATGTTATTTTTCCGCGCGCTCTTAAGTTTAAGTCGGAGCAAAAGTCGACGACGATAAAGGCCGGCGCGAGAAATTTAATGGAATACGTTCGCTCGAATACATGTCA
The DNA here is from genome assembly GCF_000143395.1 of Atta cephalotes. Classification (NCBI taxonomy): domain Eukaryota; kingdom Metazoa; phylum Arthropoda; class Insecta; order Hymenoptera; family Formicidae; genus Atta; species Atta cephalotes. The sequence continues at coordinate 5,179,759 of NW_012130080.1, read as the reverse complement.
GAAAACGAGTGGAAAGATGCAGATTAGATGCCTGTGCAATAATCTCGGAAATATTTTTCCGTCGAGAAGGATTCCAATTTGGTATCCGCGCGACTTGCGTCTGACTCGGTAAAGGCGAGTTTTTAATTAAAAACATCATCTTTATTGTATGTCTACGTATGTTACTTGTACACATATACATCGTGATAAAGTCGCTGTTGGTCGCAAAATTTATCCTGAAATTCGGTGAAACACGTGGCTCGTTTAAAAAACACGTCGACATCACGTAGCTGATATTTTGTTTGGGCTTGCGCTCGATTTATGATGTAGGGACGTTATGGGGGTAACTGCAAATTAGATTCCCGGTCGCTTTTACGTTGAACCAAGTCGCCGTTTTGCATTTAATGTCGATAACGAATACAAATCCTTGCGAAATTGCTCGCCAAGTCTATTCAACGGAATGAATGAAACAGGATAACAACGTAATTTTCTCGCATGATATTATGCGGCGATAATCTGCAATAATACACGCAAGACGCGGTTCGATTAACCCACAGCTTGCCCCTACGATTATTGTCGATACACCATTCACGAGTTAATTTTCAGAACAAACGAATAAATTGCTTTCAATTTCTTCGTTAACGATTTTAACGATTAGATGATAAAAATCATTCATTAAATGGATGCAGTTATTGAGACTGCATTTATTTCTTGTATATTTAGAAACCAGAGAGCAGTGTTTATTTTCATTATACAATGGGAAAAGAATCTAATTGCATTAATTAGAATTCCGAGAGAAAATAAAAAAATTTTCTAGATGAATTTATTATATCTAGTTGAGCTGAACAATTCTAATTGATCAAATCTTCTAGATCGTTCATTTTTAACTAGAAGTTTTTCTCAGTAAAAAGAATATAAAGAATCGCAGTAATTACATGAAAAATTAAGTCTCGGTGAAATGAAATGGTTTTCATATTATAATGTAGTTGACAATGTGAACAAAAGATGTTATAGAAGCAGATCTAAACACTCATATATATAGAACTCTATACTAATGGAAAACTGAGTCCTGATGAAATGGTTTTTACATATAATGTTGTTTATAATGTATACAAAGGATATCATAGATACAAGATTCAATAATGAATAATTTTTTACTTATGTATCAAAAATGTAAAACATGTGTGTTCTGTAAGCACCTTTGATATATCACAAACTATCTATATTCAAAAACTATCCATTATTGAACTTTGTATCTATGACATCTTTTGCTCACATTATGAGTTACATTATATGTGAAAACTCATTCATTTCACCAGGACTCAATTTTCTACATAATTATTGCGGTGTTCTTTCTAAGTTTATTATAAATATCAATATAAAAATTAATATACTTTAAAGAATAAGTTTTTGTATACTAAAAAAAGTTAATCATTGTTAAAATCTGTCTACCGCATCACAGGAAATCTGACTCATTGTTTTCATAGTTGGATACAAGAGTCATACATCAAGAATTAAATTCGTTATACAGTCTCTCAATGGATTAAAAATGATTGAAATAACTTTGGACGATATACTTTTCGATCGTGATAAACGTGACATTCAGATGATAGCGATAGGCATTTTTTCAACGACGAAATTAATGATCGCTATCTATCTGACTGATTTGACAATTTGTATTGATCGTTGGAAAAAAATAGGATGCTACAATTATCGTTCAATGTTACGATTATTCCGATAGAACTTACGTTTAACGAGTGCGCGAAAACACTTTCGGCAATCGAGCGAGAACGGGTAATTAACGAAGGGCGGAGCGCAAGTTATTTATTGCATTCGGAGTCGGATACTCGCACCGAGTGATCCGACTTGCTACGCCGACTCGCAGGCGCGGAAAAGATGAATGGCCAATGGGGCAGGTGGCGGTAGAACTTTCATTCCCGTCACGGCCTTAAGTCTTAAGAAATCTTTCTGAGATCCTTACAATACAGTTGGGAGCACCCGTGTCGGTTCGCATCTGCGAGAAATAGATCGACTTTCTCCTGCCATGACCGGCTGGACCGTATTACGCGACACTCCGGCGATTACATGAACAATAAATCATGGGACGCATGTTGTTTTAAATATAATTTATGGTATAGACAGATGATATAGCGATGTAAGATCTTTAAAAAGTACGGAGGACAAATTAATATCTAATTCTAACTACAATCGTCTTACAATTCCAGATCTCAATTTCGTTACAATACTTTAAGATCTTAAGATAAGACAATTGCTTCCCCTTTTCCTAACATTTTAACAAAAAACTTAGAAAACTTCATGATTTAAGTTATTAATTAATTTAAATCGATTTAAATATATCTAGTGTGATCAATATATAGAATAATTATATAGAAAATCCATAATAACCAGTCTGATTTATAAAAAATATTAATGAAAAAATAAATTAATCAAGAAGTATTTTATATAAAATAATAAATATATAAATGTCGGAATATTACGTGTATTTGAATTTTATAAAAAAAGAGAATCAAATAATTATGAAAAAATAAATTAATGCAAAATTAGTCAAAAAAACGCTTTTTATGATCAAATAAACGTAAATTATAATATAGAATATTATACATATTTAAATTTTATGAAAAAGGAAATAATATGTGACTCATTCTTGAATAATTTCGCAAATTATTTGGGCGAATCTCGTATAGCTTCGGGCAAACTCCGAACGATAATTACACGAAATATCAGGCTTTTCGCCCGGATAAGCGCATGGCCCACCGAACTTTCTGAGTTCCTCTCGTCTGGGAAGAACTAAAACTCTCGGAACGATATCTAATGGCCGTCGGCCAGAATGCTAGCGAATGCACCTCGTTTCTTCATTGCCGGGCTGAGAATGGCAATAGGAGAAGTTGCACGATTTCTATGACATTGCGGCACGCCGGAGAGGCTGTTGACATAATCGAGGAGATCCAGCAGCTTCCGACCGAAGTTTCTGCCGCCGTCGTCCGCGAAGTTCGCATAATTTCGCTAACGAAATATTCCCGCTCATTCCCTTTAATTTCCATAACTCGTTTATCGACCATTCAAGAAGAAGAAGACCAGAAGAAGTTTGGGGATGCTTTTCGTTCTAGATTGTCTTTTTCGAGAAGTAATCAAGAAAGACAAGTTATTCAGTCATTTCAAGGCCGCGAATGTAACAGGCCTTCATATGAAAGCTCGGAAAGAAAAAGCCGAATTAAATAGCAAGGAGATCATTCTTCTCTCTAAAATCTTTCTTCTTTAAAGAAATATCATTCTTATTAAGTTTGTTTTCCCTTCTCTTTTCTTGGAAAATTTTCTTCCGAAATTTTATTAAAAAATATCAGCAAAAATTTTAGTAAAATTATCAAACGGTGAATTTTTTCGCAAATTTTTGAGTGATACGCAAAAGTTTGCGAGAGACGCAATTATTATTTTAAACGTAATGTTTTATCAATACGTGACGGTATCTTGAATATTTTGTTCAGTCAGATTACTGCACCGGAATGCATGCTAGGAATATGTATGGCGCTTGTATTCAGTTATGCGTAAAAATATGCATCACGAGTGGTCGCCATTCAGTCCCTCTCGACCGTAAAACATTCGATTGTGATGATAATTATGATCACGTAATGTGTGATTAAGTCGATAACGAAATGTCGCGTATAATTATTAACGTTACCGCATTTAATGTCATTCTACGTGAAATTATTGGATTTTCATGCTGAACTATTAGTACGCATGATAGACGAAGATCGATCAGGATTTATGCTATCAACGTTTCGCGATGGTTGCAGATTAAATCTTCCCTTTTCCCTCAGATGATTAGTAGCGTAACTTTGCACATTCATGTATTCTAATGAATAATCTGTCACAAATAAATTCATGTTAACGCAAAAAATATGAGAGCGCCAACAAATAAATATAAAGAATATCCTATGGACGAAAGAAATGGCGAGTTTACTAAAGCGACAGCAAAATCATTGCATCGTATCATGAAAAATGTTAACAAAATAAAAAATATTATTCTTCCATTTATTTAAAATTTTTTATTGTGACAATATTGATTTAATATTTATTAGAAAAATATTTTTTAATTAAATTTTTTGAAAGTATGTATTTCTTCAAAGAATTTAATTTTTCTGCCATTTCCTTTTTTCTCAATTTTATTAATATACATATAACAATTTATAAAAAGAAATGATGCATATGAAAACGAATCACCTGATAGCATTGAATATCTCGTGGAAACCAGTGCCCTGATGGCTGGCGACGTCGCACGTAGGTAAGGGATGCAACAAAGGCAGTCGATGACAGAGTACGCTGTCACTATTTCTTTTGCTACTTCCATTGCTGTCTCGATCCCGATCATTTTGAGGCAGAGGTCCGTTGCTGTTATTAGGTGCCGGGCCCAAGCCTAGGCCCAATGGAAGACGCGGCAGAGTGGCGGGTCGTGTTAAGCTCCCATAAGCCGTTAACGCTCCTCTGGGTAAAGACGAGTAGCAGCGATTCAGCGGTAGGGTGCCGAGAGTGCTGGAGGCGCAACCGCTGCTGCCAGATCCAGAACCTGAACCTGAACCTGCCGTGAAATTATTTTATCAAAATAAAGTCGAAATTTTACGATCTTAAGATTCTAGAATATTAAACGAAAAATGGACCGAGAAATGTTTAACATAAAAAAATGGAGAAGGCCGTATTCGATCAAGACAAATCTTGAGTAATGCTTTATATTTTTTTATATTAGCAATTTAATATTATTGATTAATGAGCATTTGTTATATTGGGTGCTTTCCATTTGGTGACACAAATCAACACAAGTATTATTCTATTTTCGTTCTTTCTGAATGTTAAGAAAGATAAAATGATGTTAGTGTCGATTTGTATACCAAATTGAAAGCAAATATAACAAATGCTCATTAACATTGATAATATTAAATTGCTTATCAAATTATTAGATAGTCTACACTGTAAAAAAAAAAGAAATAAAAAGATAAGTATAATATATAGCGAAAATTAAATTATGTTACCTATGAAAGAAACGCAAAATGCAAAAGGTAAAAGAAGATTTTCAATGTTCAATATTCGTTGCAGGAATATTCGGAATCAAATATTAAAATGTCGCGCGCAATGCGACGATCACATTTTTCTTGTTGCGATTGGTTTAAAGGAAAAGTTAAATAAGTCCGCGTGAAAAACCTTTATGATGCGGAGGGGGGGAGGGGGGGGAGTACGAAAGATGGGCGAGAATAACGCTAAATTGAAAAAGCGAGAGATGGAGTTTATAGAGGGTGATTTGTTCTTTTCTACGAGCGAGCAGCATGATGACGATACGTAACTTTTTATGAGGTAGATACCTTACACAATTTCCACTTGTCTTATCGATAGTAACCTTTATTAAAGCGGTATATACAGAACATAAGCGGTGGTTATTGCCATGAGTAAATTTGTTTAGAAGCTTCTTTACAGCCGCAAATATACTTCTCGGCCACGGGTAAAATTGAGTAATTCTGTGAGCACGCAATATCGTTATAGATTCTCTTCCTTATTTGAAATGAAAGAGTTGATTATATATATATATTTTTACGCTAAAATATATTTATCACTTTATTATTTTATGTACGTTATATATAGATATGTATAAACATATCTAGAAATAATATTTTAATATATAATTTTTAAGATTCAAAAATTAAATTATGTTAATAATTAGAAATTTATTTTGCTACTTTCGTTCTTTTTTATAATTTTTTATACACGTAATTTATTTTATAAAAGAAACCAAAAAATTTTATTAAACAATAATCAGTAAAATAAGAATAAAATCTTGTAATTTATGTACATAAATATTTTTAAATAAATAATTCAATTATATATTATTATTTTTATATAATGTTATTTTAAATGATCTGAGAAGAAAGTAGAAGAATAAAAAAAATGTTTGAATATTTTAGAGAGCAGCGAATTCGGATATCAAATCTCATAAACTTCTCCGTTCTCTAGTTTCATAAAGTGGCACCGATTCTTTTCGCCTCTAGGTGTCGATTTATCGAATCGGAGCGCAGATTTTGGTTACAGAGCGAATTTTATCAGCGTTAAACTCGTAACGCGGTAACACGTTGTTCTGTAATCGAACCCGCTATGTAACGCGATCAATCAACGACAGGCCACGTAGGACGAGTTATCCGAGTGGGAATACACCGCCACGTACGATAATCGTGCCATCGCGTCCGGTGCATTGCAACGAGCATTTCGTAATTACTAATTAAATTAGGGAATGTTTATCGCTATTTCGAGAACGCTCTGCCACCGCATCCTTTTAGAATTACAGTTGAATGCCACAAGCAGAAAAATATTACAATGTTATACATTCTTTTCTTTAATTTTTTTTTTATTATACTGTTAATCACTATTACATTTCTGTTTCTAAAATATTAGAAATATATATCACAAAAAATTACTGTAATATATTCTGTTATAATATGAAATATTGCGAATAAAAATGAAAGCAACGAGAAATATGATTTATGTTGCTAAAAGTTTAATTGATTAAGAAAAATGAGATATAAAAAATTTTAAGAAAATAGTTGATAAAATTCTCAAATTCCATTAACGAAAAAATAAATCTGACATTGAAGATGGCTAGCCGAAACGTATGTTCTATATTCGAAATCAATAGTTAACTATTTGGAGTTAATATCACCTGAATGTAAATATGACAAATTAAATATTACTTTTGGGATACCCCAAAAAGTTTGCATTTTATCACCGTGTTGTGATTCATTGCTAATATCAATGTTTCATCAACCTCGCATTCACTTTATCAGGGCAAGGAGCGCACTGATATGAAATATTACTTTTAATATAAAATTCAAGCACACTATTATGATCCCAATTCTTTATCAACCTTTATTTTTCTTTATTTCAATTTTAATTACAATAAATAATTAAAAATAATCTTAATTGTTTTAAATTGTTAAAATAAACTCTTTTTCTTTAAAATAATCTTTTTTTTTAATAAAGTTATAATAATATACGTAATACGTTTAAATTTCAACTACTTTAACCAGTGCTACTCCTCTTTTATTTTGACTCCTCCATAACTACGATGCCGCACCGGTAATGTTAACATTGCTCCGGATATTCAACGAGGGATGTGCTGTATGTACAGTCAAGCTCAAATGTGGATTTCACAGTACGGGATTGAGCGTTGGCTTAAACTCCTTTTTGGACGTGATCTCATCTGGGACGTGTATATCGGTCGGGGAAAATTAGATATACAGGAAAATTCGAGGAAACTGTCTCGCGAGATCCAGGATGAATATTAATTCGTAACACTCGTCACGACGCGTCGCTTCATATCAACGTCCTTCATTTCGATGGAATTCATTCATTAAAGCAATATCTATTCTGGATCAAACTAGCGCATCGCTCATTAAGTTCCTCGATCAATCCTATTTTTCTCTGCTCAATTTTAGAATCTTTATATCTTCATCCTGTTACACCTCGTAATTTGAAGTTTTTGATCCTTAGTTCGTAAAACTTGCGAATTCAATAGGTTTTTGGATCCGTGAACCTTTTAGAAACTTGACACTTTTGGATTCTCGAGGAACTCATCGTTAGATCCTCGAATGCTTAAACTTTCGTTTCTTCAGAATTTCTACATTTCAGCAAAAACATGAATATACGACAGATGCTCGAAAAATATTCTCCTAATTTCTTTTCATCGACATTTTATTTAAGTAGTAATATATCGAAAGAAAATTACGATAATTCCAACTCTTAACACTTTTCGTAAATTCCGTTCGAGAATAATAAACGACAGCAGACAGACGATTTAGTCAATTGGATTTCAATGTCCCGTATCGTTTCCGCCTCATTCAAAACTTCCGTTTGTTTCTGGTTACCGTGTGTACGTGTAAGACGTGTATGCTTGGCCCAACCTTCCCCGGATTAATTACATCTCCTCTACTCCGTGACGAGAAAATCATGTCCACCAGCCAGGAGCAGGAATTTCTGTCTTTGCTCGCACAGGCAGACAGTATTTCTTCTCTCTCTCTCTCT
>NW_012130080.1:5139523-5171684 GCF_000143395.1 Atta cephalotes | reverse complement strand
CTTCTTCTCTCTCTCTCTCTCTCTCTCTCTCTCTCTCTCTCTCTCTCTCTCTCTTTCTCTCTCTCTCTCTCTCTCCCCTTCTCTTTCTCTCGTGTATAGTTTCCAGAGAATTTCTAAGTTGAACTGTTATAATAAATGTTAACTTTTGTTCATGAACTTCATACAAATTTCTACATACTCTTGAGTATGTGCTTAGACGCGATGCAAATATGTCGTTCTTTCTCTCATCCTCGTCCTCGTCCTCGTCGTCGTCGTCGTTGTCGAGATTAAATTGATGGACACCATCGGGACTGTCAGAGTTTCGCGTAATAGGAAGTTACGTCGTAACTGGGGCATAAAATCGTGTTACGTCATACGATCATTCAGACGATGATTAACCCGACGAGATAGCGATTTCATTAATAAATCATCAATACTCGTGGCACAAGAGTGATTACGATAATGTTAATTAGTTTGACGTACATATTATGATGCCAAATATGTCGTGTTGAAGTATAATGAAATATTACGTCGTAAATGTATGTAATTTTATTTCATATTTATAACATATGAAATTTATTTTAGGTATTTATATAAGCAAATAAATATTTCACGTGCTTCTGTTATTTAAAAGGATTGTAATTTGTCGTCTCTTGAAAAATACTGCTTTTGAAATATCATTTGTTATTATTATTTTAAAGCAATATCTCGACGATAAATATGTAATAATGCATAAGGTGCAAAAGTAAAAGAGAAATTTCTCCACGGTGAAAGAACTTGTTCTTTGTAAAAAAATTTCGGTATGAGAAAAATGTTTGATATCGTGCATTTGAACGTCGACTTGACTTATTATCCGCCAACGTTATAAAGCCCTTTCACATCAATTTATTTTATTTGAACGTTTGATGCAGGAAATAAAAAAGAGCGTTCAGTTTCTTTTCATTTTAAATGTCTCTCGCACTCTTCTCTTTCTCAAGAATAAGCTGTAGAATTACAACCGGAATTAATTAAAATCGAAAATAAATCTATGTTTATTTAATTCAAAATAATTTTAATGTAATTAATGCATGCGTATTGCGTAATTAATACATTTTACAATTAATAATTAAGTTTTAATATTAATGTACTCAAGACAATTTTGCCTTTTTCTGTCAAACAAGTTAATTCATAAACGATTTTATGAAGAGGAAAAGAGAGAGAGAGAGAGAGAAAGAGAGAGAGAGAGAGAGAATATTAATTGATTAACGAATAAATTAATTAGCAGAAATCATTTCAATAAAGTTTATTATAAAATTGATCATTTCTATTGTATATAAATACTTATATGTACATTTATTATTTATATGCTTAATAATATAGTTTTAATTATTATTTCTGTCATACAAAAAGAAAGAGATGATAGAAATCTCTTGCTAAAATCGTATTAGATTCATTAAAATTTGATATCTTTCAATGCTTTCAGGTAATGAAAAAGAAAGTTTAATGCAAACCCATTTATTCTCTCTATCTGAGAGACTTGCGAATGCATAATTCGGTATTAATTATTGTCTCCTTTATGCGAAGATAGAAATTTCTCGTTACGTTGCGTTGTACTAAACTTACTTAATCACGGCACAAGGTAGAAAGTTTTTGCTCTAAAATGCAACTTGCATATTGTTTATGCTCGTGTCGTGTTAAATTAATTATAATAAAGTCTGATTGGCGGTGACCTAGTTAGGATAATCGGTAATAAGGATTGTCCTTTCGATGGGAAAAGCAATTTCGATGTCGAGCTCATGCTCCCTCCGACATCCAATATACATTTCATATTCCCTAACACGGTACAAATGCTTTGATAGTATAAGCGAGAAATAATCGCTACTTTATTACCATTTCGAGAAATTCGCTATTTTCTTATGTAATCTTAAATTCAAAAACTCGATATCGTTACATATAATATGAAATTGATAAGAAACATAGTGCAGTAAAAGAGATTGTACAAATCATAAAACGTTAAAAATGTTATTTTTTTCAATGTGAAGAGCTTTCAAGATTATCTTATAGATTTATTTTATTCGCTTCAGCACTTTCACAAATTAGCAGTCTCATTTTATGAATCGATTTCTGATCAGCTCTATTATCCGATTGAATTTTACATTCTCATTGAACGTAAATTATAATTCTAGATCTTATCCTACCATTTTATTCTAAAGTAGTCATTATTTTCAGATTGAAATTTAACATCTCTTTATAATAAGGCATACAAATTTAATAGATGTTGAGATGTTTTCCCAAAAATTTTGCTATTGTTTTTACATTAAAATCCCTTTTATATGCAATCCTTTACAATTTTTTATTCAACAGTTCTCGTAAACGTGACTTCAGTTTTTACGCAATGCAACCGATGGTTTGTTTAAAGCAATCAGGTAAATTTACGATGCTGCTGTTACACGTATTGCTTACACCAATGGTTTCGGAACGATTGAATGTTATCCAAGGCGTTTTAGCGTGATTGGATGCCAGTCGATGAGAGACTGTACGCGACGATCAAGAGAACGCGCATTGCAATGAACGACGATGCAAAGCGATTTCGAGATTTAGACAAGAGAGAAAAGGGAAGGGAAGATACAACGATTAGAAAGAGATGCCTGATTAAACGTGATCTTTCAAGCGTAACGTTATTCTCTTTTGAAAACGATCTCGATCGGAACTGATCGAGCAAGCCGCAAGTATTTTAGGAATCCGAAATGTAGGAATGAGAATTTCGAGATTATACCATAATTCTCTTTCAGTCAGATCTCTGAGAATTTGAAGAAAATCAGTGGCTTTTATTAAAAGAGACCTACAATTTTTAACTTTATCTTGATATTTCAATGAATATTAAATTTTTTGTAAAAAAATAGAAATTTTTATTGTGTTCATTTACAAAACAATATTGATATGGAGAAAAATTTTAATAAATTATAATCTTTATAATATATTTTAAAGAATATTTAAGATAATTTATTAAAACATTTAAGATAATTATAAAGTAATTATGAAGTAAAAATAAACACGAAGTATTATCAGTATTCTCAATACGCATGTTGAACCGTGGTCCATGAGTTTTAACGGAGTTGATAAGTAAACTCGCGCGCACTCTCAATTCCAAGCTAACATAATAATCGTTAATTGCGTAGACTTTACACACGGCTTGAAAGTTGTAATGGCGCTTAGTTTCGTTTAGAGCCATTTGCGCGACCGGAACGTGACGCCATTAGAAAAACTTTGCGATTTAACACTACTGCGGTTGTGATTCTAAACGACATATTATTTCCTTTTAAAAGCAGATGAAATCGCAATTGAACTATACAAATCGCTCAAATAAAAAGATTATTAAAGCGCTTGATAAATCAATTTTTTTTAATGGAGAAAAATTATAACAGATAATTGGACCGCAAACGAATAAAACAAATTCATGAAATATGTGTAATTCAAGAATTTGGTATTTTAACATCAAAATTATTTATAAAAAAATCAGTATACAATTTTATTAATTTAACCGAATGTTTAATTAATAAAATGCGAGCGAAAACTCCTTTTTAAACCTCTTTTTTTGCTACATATCTATATTGGAACGTAGTAACGTTTAAGAAAGGAATAAAAATGTGATTTTTTTATTGATTTACCGCAAAATATTCGATTACACGATGAAGAACTTTCTATTTATTGTTGTATGAATTTTCTATTTATTGTTTTACGAGGATTTTTCAGCCAAGAAAAACATGACCGGGAAAACGCGGACACGATAAAAAGTGATTCCTTCGAGAATCTGCGCGCAATCTTACGATGTGATGCAAAAATCGCGAGTTTTCTGGTGAGACGTAGTCACTCTAAATCCGATCGATTGACAATTTCGTAGGAAAAGAGAGTGTGATGAGCTGCTTTTACTTCGTTCGGCGAACCGAGCGACTCTTGTAAACGGATTGGCTTCCCTCAAAGTGCATCATCAATGCTTATAATTGTTCCTTTTTCGAATCTGCAAATGAATCATCGAGAAGGAAAATCTATTATATGCATATATGGCCACGTATTTATAAAGAGCTCCACATAATAAAAAGAACAGAGAATAGAGAATTTCAATCTACCAGAAACTGTGTATTCTACAATACATGATTTCTGATAAGTTGAAATTCTTATTCTCTGTTCTCTGTTCCCTGTCTCTTTTATTGTGCGGAACTCCTAACGCTCCACGAGTATTGATAATTTACTAGAATATTCTAAAGCAATTAGAGCCAGAAATTCTAATGTCGAGATAGTTTTCAAATACAAGAGATCAAAATTAGCTAATTGGCTAATATCATACAAAGTTCGCGTGTCCTTGTAATTGCGCTTATGTGCGAATCAATTTGTCATCGAATATCAATTTATAGCTCATGATACTGACAATCCCAGAAATTTAATATTGCTGAATTTAATAATGAAAAACAATAATTAATTATTTATTTTATATATTAAAAGTATTGTTCATTGCTTTTAGTATTTCAAATAAATAATTTATTATAACTACTATCTTTCAGTAATAAATTAGCCAATATTTTTATAAGAGCAGTTAATCATTAAAATAAATTTTATATGCCAATTATTTAACTTTGTTAAAAAAAATTGAATAATTAATATATCGTTCCACTTTAATGAAATTGATAAATTATGGTATTAAACACACCATTTCAAGAATAAAATTTTTACAATTAAAAAATAATAATTAAATAATTTAATAATATCATTTTTCTTTCAAAAATTTTTATGTTCAAACGACAATAAAAATTGTATTTGATTTCCATATATTTAATTTTAAAAAAGAAATAAATCGTCTAATTTTTTGTGATAATTGTGAATTTATTTTGCTTGATTTATTAAATTATCGTTATTAAAATACGTTATAATTCTATAAATATAATTATATTCTAAATACGTTATAATTCTAAAAATTTTATAATGTAATAATTATAAATTAATTTAAATTCTAAATTAAATATTTTCTCGAGCAAGATAAGCTAATTATTCAAATCTAAAAAATCATCATATTTTTATAATATATTGTTAATTCTTTATTTCAATAAACCAATTTTTATTTTCTGATTATCATTGACTGTTTCGATTGTCGTTTTGATTGTTGCAAATATTATAGATCTTTACAGTAAATAAATCGAACATTCCAGTTCATGTATCTGCGAGCAAATGGTACTTAAAGTTTCGGAAGGAGCAAAGTTCATTTTAGTGTCGCCGCAACTTTTGCTCGTGTGGATTTGTCAGCGATTCGCAAGTTTCTAATTCCTGAGTCGTGTTAATGGCAAGCATATATTCGCAACAATGTTACTTTTGTTGCGGTCGTATCAATGTGGCTACGAGTAGTTTTCCCGGCAACATGTCACCGTTGTCACTCTTCAGTGAATTGCCGCGGTCGGACCGTTGACAACAATTCAACCATTATGGGATCACATAACCAGGACAGAGCCACGAATTATCTCATAAATCTATAATGGAGGTTCGCTAATTTTTCATTTATTCTTCGAAACGAACATTTCGAACGTTTAATCTTGAACTTAAAAAATGTTTAAAAATACAAACAAAATATTATTAATTTTATTTAAAAATTCTCTATACAACTAACACATGAAAAAAAATTATTAAATCTTAATTAAAATACTATTTCTTTGAATAGTACTAAGTAAATATTTACTTATGATAAATAAATATTTACTCAATAAAAAATAATAAAAATAAAAGTAATAGTATAGTATAGTATAACTCAAAAAATAATAGTTAAATCGAATTAATAGTTTTTGTATCAAATAAATATATGTTTACATTTAATAAATATTTATTTAAAACAATTCAAACATAAACATTTATTAAAATTTTTTTTCAGTGCATATACTATTAAATAATAAATGCAATAAATTAAAAAATTTGGCTGTAAAGAAATGTTTCTTAATTTTATTCGTGTGTTTCACATGCGTGTTATATTAATTTTATATTTGAAAAAAATCGTAATACTCATATCTAGAATTATTTATTCATAAATGTATTACAGGATTCTTAATAATCTTGATACAGTACATAGAGAAAAAGTATATAGAGAAAAGGATATTTCAATTCACGACGGACAATTGTGGCGATAAAGTATGGAATGTGATTGATTTTTATAAAAAATTCGTAGACGTCAAATGACAATAGGGACCATATGTTACGCTTCGCATCGGTTGGCAAAACGCGCAACTTTGTCGACACGATTCATCGCGAAATATGCATACATGCTTTCAATATGTGTATGTAATGTAAATTGAGCCCAGAGGGTTGAATTTTTTAATTAAAAAAATGGTCGCTAAAATAGCTCTTCATTCATAACTATAACTTCTATTTCAATATTCTTTTTGTTATGATTTTCTGAATAAAAAATCTCTGCAAAGCAGAAGTAGCATAAAAATTAATAATTTTATCTAATTATGTAATTATTCAAATATAAATAAATTGCCTATAAGCTTCCGCAGTTTGTGTGTAAATTTATACATATTAATTACTGCGAACACATAGAAGCAATTTATTTATATTTGATCTATTCTTGGAACCACAACATTATTTTATTTTAATTATGTAATTATTATTCATTAAGAATAATTAAATAAATACAAGACAAAATTAAAAATTGTTTCTTAAACAATGTCCGTTTCTTGACAGAAACTTTAAAATAAAAAGACAGTGAATAAAAAGCAATTAATAAATATTTTTCAATCAGTCTTAAGTAGTTGCAAATACTTTCGTCAAGGAGAGCTATTATAATTTCGCAATGAATCGTGTCGACAAACTTGCGCATTTTGCAAATCGATACGAAACGTAACATATAATCCCTATTGTCATTTGACGTCCACGAATTTTTAAAAATATCAATTATTGTCACAATTGTCCCTTGTGAATTGAAATATCTTTTTCTCTATATACTTTTTTTCTACTATATCGTTGATAAAACAACTTAATAAAAATAATTGTAGAATATCTCAATAAACAATTTGTACACTAAGAGAACAATTTCTGATATTTGTAATTAAAATGACTATTGCCAATTATATATATTGTATTTCTTATTAAAACTATGATTGTTTTTATTATTAATATTATAGCAGTAATAATCATAATTATTATAATAATATGTAATTATAATTACAGATACTAAAAACTTTTCTCTCAATGTAATTTCTCAAATATATCGAATCCTTCATTGACTATTCAATTGTTCAAAAACATAATCGAGTCTAATTACAACAAAATATATCATGCTAATTTTCATAAAGTATCATATCGACGGAATCGCGTAATGGGACAATAATAGCAAGGTTTTACCCATACTGATGCCAGAGCTGGATGGATCCTCATTCTTGGCGCCCCAGCTGCCAGCCAGGTTGAGTGCCAGCAGCGGCCGTTCCTTCAGCAACTCAGCGACCGATGCTAGACCCTCACATCCACAGCCTAAATGGGGCAAGTGCAACGCCTGTACTTGAATGCAGTCGCGAAGTGCCTCGCAGACCCGGGACACTTGCTCACCGGACAGATTCATGTCGAGCACCAAACGCGACAGACTACCAGAGGCGTGACTCAGGCCGCGACAAAGAGCATTCACCACGCACTCCAGTCTGAAATCAATCGCATTAATGGCGGTGTTAATAAGACACTTAGGCATGTTCCCGCATTTTATCATCCAATGCATTATAACGTCAAACTAAACCAATTAAAATAAAATGAAATTTGGACGTTTATAAATCTTTTAAAGTCAGAAATATATGTGTAAAACTCAAACACATAGAACATGGACTGCGCTATTCGTATCTAATTAAATGTAATCAATAAAAATAAAAAAGGAGTAAAGACGGCCAATCTCTTCTCTTTTTAAGATATTGGTTGAATAGAAAGAGACAAGAGAAAGAGGTCTGATTGTCTTCGTGTCCTATTTCTCTCATTTTTATCGACACATAGATGACGCAATCCATTCTTCGGTTTTGATAAAATTAATATTGAGAAACAAAGAATGTCATAAATACAAGGTTCATTAATGGATAGTTTTTGAGCTTTAGTAAGAACTTTGTTGTTCTCACAGAACACTTTTGATACACATCATAATTCAAAAACTGTCCATTAAGCTTTGTGCCTACGACACCTTTTGTATACCACTTTATAAACTATATTACTTATGTGTAACTAACTCATTTTATCAATGGATATAATTTTCCATATAACGATTAGTATAGAGTCTCTGTCCAGTCTCTTTTCATGGGGCTCAATGAATTAATAATTTTCTTGTTAAATACACATGATGAATTAATTGTCCGTTATAAACTGCAAACATTTTTGGAGCTTCATATACAAATTATACATGTAATATCTATTTATTCTGAAAGCATGGTTAATATTGAAGTTATATAATATTGAAGTTATATACATTTCGATTTGAATTATGGTAAATGAAACGCGAAACGAAGGGAATTTCCATCGGTGTTAGCGATATATTATATTCTGCTATAGGAATAAAAACTGTAGCGAATCAGAAGCGCTTGACGTGAGGGATGAAGAAAAAGGGAAGCTCGGCTTTCGGAGCCGCGCGCGCAAAATGCAACCAAAATTCGGTTGGCGCAGTGAGTTAGCGGTGTGGAAGTTCGGCGGACTTGTCGGCAAATATATTTATGCATATGTAATGCGCATTTCACGCTGTCTATTCGCGGCGTTATTCCTCCAGCGTATCTGGCGTGCGCGTAGATACGCATTATGCAAAGTCCCGACGCTCCTCTGGGGAACGTTAGGCAAAAGCCTGGATTTTCTCGCGCGTGGTAAGCCGACAACGAGCGAGCGGGAGAGAACGCTGGCGTTGCACATCCCGATTACTCTCGGCTCTTGAAAATTGGCTCAAGTCAGTAGTGTAAGTTCTAACTAGCGTTTAGAACTTCTCTCTCTTCCGCGAAGATGAGGAGAACAAGAAGGATTCCTTCACACCTTCCTATTATTCAGAGACGACGTGTTATTATGCTCTTCATGTCGTCGCGCGGTCTAATATAAATTAGTAATAGTAATTTGCAACAACGGACAAATGTTACGTATATAATGGAAAATAAATGTAGATAATTAATCAAATAATATAAGATTATAGATATATTTTTCAAAAGTAAATACACTAATTGGCTGACATATTTAAACTCTTATTATTTCACAGCTATTGTTTAAAATAAAAACTTATGAATAATTTTTTAATTTTAATTTTTTTGAAAATTTTCATGATGTTTGGATTCGCAAATTTCGGGATTATATTCTATATATGTGTATATGGACATATATTCATACACACACACACACACACACACACACACACACACACACACACACACACCGCGCGCGCGCGCGCGAACAAATTGATATTTGATATTTTTTTCTTTCTATTCTACTTTCTTTCATTTTTTGAGTTTTCTCTTTCATATATTCTTTTTCTTTTAAGTCTTTTACCATTTGTATTATTCGCTTTTTTCTATACAATCGTTTTTTTTTATATTATCTACTTCTTCCTATTATCTTTTCTTCATCGCTTTTTTTTATTTTGATTTTTGCCTTTCCTTTATAGCGAATTACGTTATTGCGATCGAAGCTTTTCAAAGCTTTCGCGCGGAATTGGCCGTTTGGCCTTCGAGATGTGAGACAATTGCGGGTGAAGTGCAAGCAGTGTATTCGCAAAAAGCGCGGGAGAGATGGCTAATAGTGCAGTTGCGAAAATGGCAGGCAACATTCTCGTAACGTGGATTGTAATATTAATCGAGTATTTGCTTTGGCTTTCGACATCGTCGGAAAGTACGCAGGAAGAATTCGTAAACACCTTAGAAGGCGTATCACAGTAAATGTGATAATCCGCCGCATTTCACGCAAAAAGGGAGCAAAAAAGGGAAAACTTCCACGATGCAACTTGGCCACTTTGCATGGTAACTGGCTTCAAACAAGCGATAAAATATCGCGAATTTCAAAAATTTCACTCTGTATATCGTTTGGTTATCCGAATAAAAAAAACAGGCTAAAGATTTTTTAATTTATTAATTTTTCAAGTTAAAAGGAAAATATAATTTCGGATAACGTTATTATATTAAATAGCTGAAAGATTATATAATGTAAATTATATAATGTAAATTATTTTCCAAATAATTATTTTAGAAGGAGAGAATAAATTACACTTCACTTTATTGTTCGTTAAGTATATTTTTTATCATTTTTATTAAACATCTTCTATATAATCGTTTGAGGAAGATTATAGATGAAAGAATTAATGAAAGAATAAAGAATATAAAAATTTGTGAATGTTAAATATTATATATTATAAGATAAAATATAATAGATACGCAAAGATATTGATAAGATCATGTTGTGCTCGATTGTGGTTTTTATCTTGCAGCGTATGATAGCTTCAATAATATCCGGAAAGCACTCTTTAGAAATATTCAAAGTGACGATGGCCTGATCGATTCGTCCGAATAGAAAAGATAGACAGGAATATTGACTTTCGCGCCACGAGAACAAAAGTGATGGCCTACGTTACGGAAAAGCGATTGAATGAAGCGTAAAGGTTTGGTAAAGGTGGAACTGAAACAAGAGGAGAACGTTTCGACGCGAAACAATGAGCTGCCGCACATCATCGAGAGAGTTTCTCCGAGGCAAATGGTAGATGTTCGTCCCCTTTTATTCCTCCGCCTCGCAGTTGCATCGCGGAAAAGATACTACTCTCGTGGAATTTGAAGAGACTTCGCGAAAAGGGTTGTATATTCGGATTGGCAGAAAAGACCGATAACAAAAAGCAGAATGAACGAAAACTCTCAATTTTTGTGAGCGTAATCGCATTTAAAATCAAATATAAGGAAAGAAAGAAAATTTGGAAAATACTTTCCATGTTGTAAATATTTGGAGAATATGATTACCTCATTTACAATACATTTAATTTGTTAAACATCAATCAGATTTAAGTTGTTTGTAATCTAAAATATTTGGATTGAAGACATCATTTCAAAAGCATTTCGACATGTCTGATTTGGTTCAGCAATTAAAAATCTATTTGCATTTTTGTGAGAGAAGATTAAATTTTTCATGTAAAGAAAGTGGCGAAGTGAAGAATAAAATCGTAATATGTATAACGGCGAAGAGAAAGTCCCCAGGGAAAAGCTCGAGGCAACGGGATAAAACCAGAGAGATTGAGGCTGTGAGATTCAATAAGAGAGCGCGAAAGGGTAAAAAAGAGGAGATAGTAAGCCCGGTCGCAAGTTAAAGTTCACGACGTGTCTCGTCGTTTTCTTTAATTTTCCGTCGTGACTCTTTCTCTTCTCTTTTCCTGCCTTTGTCTCTTTTCCACTGAGCTTTCTTTCGAGAACTTGTTATTGCCCGCACTCTTTGCAGAGAGTACATTTTCGTTGTTATGTGCTGTGCACATTTTTTTTCATAATAGTCTTCTTTGCTTCCCGCTAAAAACGGGAATTCGCGCCACGCAGAATACATAATTCAACAAAAACTATATGTTGTCTGGAAAATAAATTCCCCGATAAAGATGAAAAAGTGCCTCTTGATTTCGAGGTTGAATGAGATTGAATTCTTAAAGGGATGTTGAAGGGACGATCGAATTTGATCGATGTCGACAATAGACAGACTTTTTTAGTTCTAAATTTAAAATGTCAATAATAATAATATCTTTAATTCATTTCTTACATTATATCGTTCTGTCTCATTCAATTGCATATATCTATCCTTATCTAATATATTGTAGCTTGCAAGATCTAATATCTACTAACACAATTACCGCTCTGTTTTTCATTTTCATTCTAAGTCTTCGTTAAGCATATATATAATTTACAGTTGAATAAAAATTTTTTTTAACTTTTAATCTTAGTTTCATAAACTTAGTATTATTCATAATTTTATGTAATCTGACGGGTGGCAACGTCATTTTGTTTCTATAGGAGCTACAGAACTTTTATATTAAAGAAACATATTTTATTTCAGGTGATAACTTAACGAATTAAAAAATAGTTTTTAATTTTTTATTTTAGATTTTAGTTATTTTAAAATTTCAATAAAGTCAACTATTCTATCTCTCCTAATTTTGCATTTATTTCAATTCAAAAAGAATTTCTGATTCTGTTCAGTCAATTCGGAGATTTTTATACATCTGTATCGATAATATCGTCACCGCTGCGATCCCTTAAGTATAAAAAGTCAGATAGTTTTGCGTTCTATTCACAAAATGGTAATTTATATAAAATGTAATTAAATACGTTTTATATTAAATCGTATGTAATAAAACACATACAAATATGTTAAAAAATAATCTAAATTAAAATAAATAAGATAGATCAAGAACGAAGAGAAAGGAGAAAAAAAGAAGATAATAATAAATTAATTTATAAATCTATTTAGAGAGAATTATTTAAGTATAGACATTTCAATTAATATTTTTAAAAATTGATAGATGAGTCAAGTGGCAATTGCAAATAACATATTCTAACAATAATGAATCGCTTCAAATTCCGCACGTTTGCTTGATCTTAAATTCGAGATCGACACAACGCCAAATTCATCGGTGAATCGAGTGTCACGTACCCGTTTGAAATACTTTCTCCATCTCCTCGGGGACACAGAGAAAAGGAGAGTTAAAGCATCTCGGTGGAAAACATAAAGCTTGAAATAGTCGAATGACACCCAAATGCGTGCTTAAAATGAGAGAAATCGATAAAGTCGATAAAGTTCGAGTGAAAACGTGGTAATGTGAGCAAGAAATTAAAATCTATTGCAAAGAACATAAATGAAAAATCTCAAAAAGGTTTCCTCAGAAGTACCTTTGCGTACTGTGTAATGCAATTGCATGGATATGCATCTATTATGCGCGCAGATGCGTAAAATAGTCTTATTACACTCGATAAAGCAGCGGGAAAAATGTGGGCGTACGTAAACGAAAAAAGTTTATGCATGAATCTTCGTCCATGCTATCGTCCATAATATCAGATAAATTAGTAGTTTAATTATTGTAATGTAGGTAGCACTCGGCACACATTTATAGAGCACGGAAATTCAGCAATGTAAATCTTTCATTCTAGGGAGCCACGAATTATCATTTTTTAATAACAGAAAGAAATTAATACAAAGTGATAACTATTTTTATTTTAATTTAAGAAAGATTGATGATAATGGCTTTTACCAATTTTTTTCGAAGTACCTAGATCGTAATTATTACAGTTCTCATTATGAAGCCGTCGTTGAATTTCTCATGAGTTAAAAACCGCAGATCGAGATCTTTCTCGGCAAAAGTTTTCTCGTTCGTGAGCGAGCCAAGCGCGCAAGTATGCGAATGTATATTCACTCGATTCTCACAAGGTAAACACGCTTTTTCCACGTCTGCCATTTCTTCGCTCCCTTCGGGCAAAGACAAATATCCGTGCGATGGACCCTTTCGTCGCCCTTCGTCGCGCGACAAAACAAATTTTTCAATTTTGACGTCTCCGTGGGAATCGCACGAGCCTGATGGAAATTTTAGGGGTGGCCACCGAGCTTAACAGTAAATCCTGACGCTTTATAATATTTATACTATATGTTCACGAGCGTGCAGCCAAAGATCAATATTTAAAAAATTTATTGTTGTTACAAATGTAAAACAATGTATATTGATTATGAAAATGTTAATTATAGTGTAACCCATTACAAATTCTAGAAAACTTTTTATTTCAAATTTATAATTTATGCTAAATATTTATGCTAAATAATTTATTATTTTTTAAAAAGAGATTCATTTATGATTTTTTCTTTTTTACAATGGACAATATAAATCTTGATGTAAGTACAGAGATCTCTATGTCCATCTATATAAAAATTAAAACTTTTTCATTAATGTTCCCTTTATTTGTCTTTCTTCTTTTACTTTATCTCTCAATGTAGAAATCTAAATATAGATCTCCGTTCGCTCTCTCGTCTTTTACACTTCTTTTCATGGCGCGGAAGAGCAAATATCTTCATTGGCCGTTTGTCCTGACCAACCTCATATATGATCGAACGAACAAGCAGACTTTCTGTAATAACTCTTCGTCATCATCGAAGCTATCGATGGCACCATATCGAGCGTCCTTGAGGTGCAATAATGCCAACATATTCGCTAGTTCTTTATTCTTCGAGCCATTGAGTCACGTAAGTGGATTCACGCGATAAGTCGCCCCGTAAAATAGTCCCTACTTTTCAACGTAAAAAGTCATCGTTTC
Organism: Atta cephalotes; assembly: GCF_000143395.1. Classification (NCBI taxonomy): domain Eukaryota; kingdom Metazoa; phylum Arthropoda; class Insecta; order Hymenoptera; family Formicidae; genus Atta; species Atta cephalotes. Next base: position 5,157,435 of record NW_012130080.1, on the reverse strand, counting down.
ATTGTTAATTGAAAAGTTTTTATGGAACAATAGCGCGAGAAAGTAGTTTTAGGTGAAAGTTTAATCGTGGTCAAATAAAAGATTAATAAGTAAAAAAGAAAAATAAATAAAAAAAGAAGCAGAGAAATGGCTATAAAATTGGTAGTAAAAGAAAAAAGAAAAATTAGGAAATATAGAAGGAGTCTCACAACTATCGTGCAATATTTTAATAATAGCACATTCTGGAGACAAAATAGAATAAAAAAATCCTAATATGCAGAATTCGCGCAATGAGATTCGTACTTACACATGTCCATTAAATTTATTATCTCTTAGTAAGACGCATGTCTGTGTAACCATGAGCTTTAGCTCGCAAATTCTCAAGTGACATTATCAGTTATACGATCGATTATTTGATTGATAATTTCAAAATTATAACTTCAATATTTTCATATTAGAATTTTTTATTCTATCTTCAGAATATGCAATGCTATTAAACACTACTGGTAAGACATCTTAGCAAGAATAATTAAGCGGATAAGCAAAAAATTCAAGGTAAAAAATACTATACAAGCTTCCCGCCTATTTCAACAACTCAATTATACGGTAAACCTGGTAAACCCATCCGGCGCTTTGAACATAGTTTATTCTCCTGAAGCGCGCTTAACAGGCAATCTTATGAATTGTTCGGAACTTGCCATCCTCGGAGAGATCGTGATAAGTGGAAATTTAGAGTTCGCTTCAGCAAGTGAGTATATCTGTAAAACGACTCACCTATCATGGGCCGCCTCCTCGAGACAAGTGATGACAAGCTCGAAATCGTTGAGCTTCTTTTTGCCAAGCACACTCTTTAAATGTCCAGCCAATCGCTGCGCTTCGTCTGCAGGGAACTCCTGTCCCAGCAGAGACGTAATCCTGACGAGTTTGACACTCTCGTTGCCGGCGAGCGCATCGAAGAAATCATCCAGATATCTTGGATCAGATCCACGTTCCACTTGGAACACCACTTCGAGCGCTTCAAGCGTGCAAGCGGGACTCTCGAGGATCCTGGCCCATCCTTCTAGCTCTAAAGGGGACGTGTGTACCAATGGAGCCGGAGGTCGTTCGTTCGGTGCGGGCCCGAATCCAGGACCCGCTCCAACCAATCGGCAGACCGCTGAGATGTTGCCATCGGATGCACCGGCTGCCTTTAGCAACGAGAACACAGCTCTGGGTGGCACTTCCAGCGGACATAATTGATTCAGAATCAAATGGGTCTTGGGACCTAGCAAGCCGGCTAAATGACCGATGATACCCGAGGGTAGGCCCTCCAATTCACGGCGCAGGATGTTGGCATATTGCGCCACCGAAGTAAGATAGTACGCCGCCAAGAATTCCGCCACTGCCATATGAATAGGCGTGTAAAGATCTGGTTTGCGTCTTTGACCGAAGGTCAGGCCCCTCGTGAGGAAACCGAGTCGAGTAACTTCGATGCCTCCACCTCGTGCCCTTAGCTCAGCTTCCGTGTAACAGCATCTGCCCTCCCTTAAGGCAGCCAGGGATACCTTGCCGAAGTCCTCGAGACGCTTCCTACAATGGCCTGGAATTTCCTCGTTATAGGGAATCGGCGGATCTAAGCTCCTTTTCACGATGCACTTCACCGCAGCTTGTACGAGGGCGCTTGTCTCGGTCGGTAGATTTCCGGAGTCCTGGTAAGCAAAATCATGTTCGTGGATCAAGATATTTCTATAGGATTTTCTAGGGCTCTTTACATTATACGTTGTTTGAAAATCGAAAAGTGAACCATTTCCAAAAGATATACAAAGAAAAAAAATTTATAGTCACAATAAAACTGTCGTGTATATATTCGTAAATAATATAAAAACAATCACTTTAGATATTATTTTTAAAAAAATCACTTTTTAAATTACATATAATGGAAATATTTATTAAAAATAAATTTACGTAAAAATAATTTATATAAATATAAAAATTCATTGCTAAATTCATTTTATCGTTAAAGATAATACTTCTAGCGCATGTGAGTCTTTAAATAAAATTAATAAAAACTATTTAATATGATTCGATGATTTTATAATCTAACAAATTTTTAATTTTCATTACAAGTTTTATATGATTTATTAATATTTTTCTTTTAAAAAATAAGAGATGTAATTTCCTAACTAAAATTCTTCGCATTATAACTAGCAGACATTCGATATTTCTAGTTAAAATCCTACCTGATACAAGCAACAGAGCATGATCCAACCGAGCGGATGCTGGCCGAGCTGCCTGACGGATTGCGGTTGCACATTAAGCGCTTCAAGAAATTCGCAGGCCTTCTCGGCGATATCGTTGTGAATGAAATAGGCCACGCAGAGCCGTTCAACGTGCGGCCATTCGAGGCCGGCTAGATGAATTCTGCGTTGAATCAAAGGTGCGAGAGCGATTGAGTTGCTAGGCGAGCACGTAACTAGAATCCTGGCGTCCGGGAACAATCGTCCCTCTAGGAGATCGGCTGCATCGCCGAGTGATGCTCGGCCGCCCACGCATTCATCGTAACCGTCCAGGACGAAGAGTACGCGATCCTCCATCAGGTGCAAAGTACGCCATACCTGCGCGATCGCATCACCCAATGCGGCCGTTCTTGGGAATAATTCTCGCGCCAGATAATTCAGGACGGGGCTACCGCGAAGCTCGCGCAACGGCACGATAAACGCCAAAGCAGGACCGTCACTCTGTGTCGCCCATTGATGCAATAGTCGCAAACAAAGAGTGGTCCGGCCGCTTCCGGGGCCACCCTCGATAGCGACGCGCCGCGGCGCCTCGGATACGGTACCATCACTCAACTGGAAATCATAATTTGTTTCATATGAATAAAATGTAATAATAAAAATTGGAAAGATAAGTGTAACACTTTTGGCAAAAAAATATCGATCGCTATGCACTTATCAAGATTTGATTAATGATTTGATAAATATTATTATTATTAATCATTATAATCATTATTATAATCAAAGTATTAGAATTACAATAAGATATTAAAAATCAACATATATATTTTGATTATTAATATTAATTAAGGTATTATATAATCATGATTGATTGTAGAATGTAAATTCGTGTAAAATACTTGATCATCCCTGATCTGTTGATTAAATTTAAAAAAAATGTTTGTTTGCAATTATTCAAAATTTTCAACAAAAAAAATAAATTGAAACATTTTCCACAGCGGATTAGAAGAAAACAAATACGTAATATTAGTGTTTAATTTAAATTTCACATAACAAAACGTGACAGCAAAATATATTATGCAGAGTTTGTGTAAAGGAAAAATAAAAAATGTAAATTAACTAAAACAAACTCGTGATAAGTGTCATTTATGTAGACCGCAGACGACTGGCCGACTAAAGCAGAAATATAAAAAGGGTTAATACAATGAATTGTAAAGTAATAGTTTTTTCATATAGCGAAAATTCTTGCCGTATAATCAATGATGCGAAAATAAGAGGAAAAAATTTAGTTTGTCTGATCAACTTCTCGGATTCTTCTTGGATTCCTGATCTCCAGTCAGAGCTAATTAAAATCTAAACTCCTTCTCCACACATCTCTAATCCTTTTCAATATATCAATCATCATTTGGAATTTTGTAACTTCCAACACCTTATCGCCTATCACACGTGAGATCAACGTTCAACACTACGTCTTATAATTTGTACAATTAAACAACATTATGGCAAAATGTTTCTCCACAAGAATCGATACGTTTTTTGAACATTTCTCTTTGTATTTGTGAAGTTGCAAATTTTTTTCAATTTTCGATCCTTAGACTCGAGATTGAAGTTCTTTTAACACCTCATGTTATTAAAAAACTCAAAAAATTGCTAGAATGTTAAAATTTTTTTGCATTGCATATTATATGGTTGAATTTCCTATATAATTATTTTGATGATCCAACAAAATTATTTTCAGATCTGTATCTATCTAAATTTTTAGCTATTTTAGCAAAATCGTTCCCTTCACGTAAATAATGCAGCATAGTAGTAGTAAATAATGCAACTATTATAATTTTATAGTGCTGTTCTGATCATTCGTTCGTTTGACTGTCCGATTGCAAAATTTTTCAGAAATGATCTAACTTTTTTCAATTCCGTTATGTTTCAATATTTTTAACAAAGTTTTTTTCAAGTTAATTATAGGTTTTCGCTGCACTATTTCGTTGCAAAAGATTTATTATATTTGTGTATTTTTTTTGTCACTATATTTGTGTTACCGATATCTGCAGCCTTATTGCAAAAAGCTCTTTGCTCTCGCGATAGTCGTGAAATATCAAAGCTCTAATATGCTCGCTAGCAACAAATATCGCGCGGAATAATGCTATCTGTCTACTTGCCACCAATCTAGGACAATCCCTGATAGGACAGTAGTGTATTCGTATTATGCTCGAATAGGAAGCAAAAATATTACGCGTTGCAGTTACAGCATTATGCAAACGATTAGCAGGAGCAGGCGATTAAACCACGTTTGTTTCGCATCATATAGCGTTGAGGGCAACGCCATTAACCGACGGTTAGATCGCCGTACCATCGATGATGGTGGCAAATGATCGACGATCGATATCGGTAAGCAGTATCTCGATTCTCGTAATCGATAACCGTAATCCGTAGTACGGAACACGCAACGTTGCCGGTCATTCACTCTGTCAGCGATAATCGATCCGGTCGCGCGCGGCGTACACAATCTGTCGGTCGATGGATAACAGCGCCGGCCATTATACAGAGTACGATTGCAACATCCGGTTATTGGAATACTGGCGGATGAAAAAGAGTACGATACGAGTACATTCATTGTATAGGCGCGCTTCCCAAACAATTTTGAACTGATAAAATATATATTTGATAAAACTTTTATTACATAAAGCGTATCTATATCAATACACCTGTATCTATACACCGATGTATGTACACGTATGCCAGAGAGGTTCAAATATTATCAATTCACTGCCTGAGAGAGAGATTCAGAGATTCCTGGTTTAAATTTGAATACTTTTATTCAACGAAAATTTGAGTCTAATTTAATTTTCTCACTGTCTTAAATATTAGATATTAGTGTTCGATAAAATATTAAAAGGCTTAAAGATATGATGAGATAAATATGTACAGAAGGATTGCGATTAATCATTAGCAGATTAATTGTTTCTTACTTCAAAAATGACAATTAAAAAAATTACGTTTTTAAGAAAAGGGGAAAATCTATTTTTTAATAAAAAATTATTGACTAATAAATCGATAAAAAAGAATACATTTTTAAAAATATGATTAAATGTCATTTTCATTTCATATAGCAATCTTTAAAAGTTATATTCTTTTTAAGATGTAATGATTTTGATATCCTACAAACAATTTATAACAAGTTCAGAATAATTCAATAAAAATGGCACTCAAAAGATCACCAACATTGAAAAAAAATAATCATACGGTTAAAGCGAAAAATTATCTAGATAAAGTTAAAATCGCTAAATGGTTAGCACTGCGATATTGGATATGTATTGCTAATCAATATAGATGACAGAGAGAGAATTTATATCTGAACTATTCATTAAATTTGTCAAGAAAGTTTCTCCATAACGTTCAATCAGATGACTGTAATTCATATTTAGCAGTGATTCATATTTTATGAGATCTAAATTTTCTTACATAAATTGTTAGAATATTGTGCTATAAATTCTACTCTATAATACATAATTTTCTATCAAATACAAGAAACAGCGATAATTCTAGCTGGAGCAGCAAAATATGTTTTTTTACTTAAACAGTTTATATTTACTTTAATCCGTTAAAATAATTAAATTCTATAAATAATTTCTTCTTTAAACTTCGACTAAAACTATTTTAATTCTAAATCTAATTCTTTTATAAAATTCTTTATAAAAGATTTTCATTTTTATTTACAAAAACGACACAACTCAAAATTGTCATGCATTCTTGTAGAAGATATTAATATGATCTCTTTGAAAACCTTAAAAATGATGAAATGCTATTTGACCGATGGAGGCTAAAGTTAAATTAGTTTACTTTTGCTGATTAATTGAGTAACCTTTATCTAACTCATTCATAGTAATAACTCAAAAATCATATTTTTTAGTTGTGTCATTTTTCAAGTGGGAATATATTATCAAATCTTTATTCAAACTGATATTATCACATCTTAACATTTTTTATTAAGAAAGACGAATTCAATTCGTTCGACTGACGTTCAATTGAAATTAATTGATTCAAACGTTAACCGAGAGGGATTAACGAAACGTCGATAGCATGACGCGGGTTTTTGATGAGATAATGCAACAACATAGATGCATGAAGGATCGTAAGCTCGTTACCGGATAATCCGCCGCAGAATAATTCCTGCGTCATGCGGGATCTACCTATCAATCCTTTGATAGAACCGCATTTGTTCCGACCACTTCCAGCCGCAACCAATTTCGAATGCCGAGAAATGAGGGACAGGCGAGAAAAATATCCTGCGGAAACGACGGATGCGAAGTGCGTCAGGGAGGGTCGCGTTGAAAGGATACAAGGCGATAAATCCTTCGTTTCCGAGAAGATTAGAAAGTCTACACGCTCGTAAATATTCTTCGATAAACCGCAATGGGGAGGCATGTGGCGAAAGCAGATGACATTCATTATTGTATTACGTGAGGAGGGTCAAAGTGGATTATTTAAATATAATTTAATGAAATCGTTGATTTGCCATAGCAGCAACGGAGAAAGGCAATTTTTTTCAAGATAACAACGTGCTCTTGAAATTTTTATATAAACAAAACTTTTATAAAAACGAATTATTTTTATTTTCTCGACAGCAATTCTAAAAAAAGGAAATCAAATTTAAACAATATTAAGCGAAAAATCGACTGTGCGATAAAACACATAAATGAAAAATGCCATTCAATTAAGGAAGTTTTTTGTATCTAATAATATTTCTTGTAAATTTATATAATTTTCAGTTCAAAGCAATCTGTGCGTCGATTTATCGGCCTTAAAATGTAGTTCTAAACTGAAGCTGAAATAGTAAAATAACTTAAAGACAAATAATTTAATATTATTGAAACAAATAAATATCTTAGAAAATTTTGATTTAGGACAGTGTTTTAAAATCAATAAATTATAGGCGCATAGTTTGTTTAAACTGGAAATTGTATAAATTTATAGAAATACATATTATTAGGCATGAAGAATTGCTTTGACAGAATATGGCATTTTTCACTCATGTGTAAATAAAATTTAAATTGCATTGTAATTATAGTATCATGTATCACTTAGATATAATGTGAATTATGGAAACTATATATGTATATAATTTCTACGTAATTCTTAATTAATATATATTTAATACATAATATCATATTAAATTATTACATTGCATAATCATTACATTCGTTAATTATGATGCAACAATAAATACTTATATTAATGCAACATATGTATGTCAGTGCCAATTATTTCTCCTGGTGATCCAATTAGACGCAACAACAAATGAAGGAATGAGTTGAAAATGATAGCGTCCACAAATCTCAGCGAAAAAGATCGGTATACACCGTATTCATACGATACGTAAGAGATATCGCGCTTCATCCTGCCGCAGGAAATTTAAGGAGACAGTGATACAGGAAGCGAAGGGCGTTTCACGGGAGCGATGTGTCTCTTCGCGAGCATATCGTGGAAAGAAACGCGATGGGAAAGATTCGCTGTGGAATCGTGCCAGCCAGGTCGCGACATTTTCAGATATACGTCCTCGCATATATCGGAAATGGCAGGCAGCGATTGGACGTGCATCGATTCCACATCGGCGGGATCATCCTCTTTCCCTTCATCGATCTATCATCGATCCGACCGCGCAAACCGACGGAATATACAAACGCGGCGTCGGCTTCTCCGCAGAAAAATCTCTGAAATAATAAAATGCAAACCTAGTAGCTCCTATCCATAACATCGACGCTTTTGTAATTCTGTGTATTTTTTACTTTTAGATTACATGAAATTTATGAGGATGATATATCCTAGCGCATTTCTCTTTTAGCGCTGCTCGCACATCGCGAGACCACACATTTATTAATGATCGCAATTATTCATTTTCCGCCCTTTTAATTTATCGAAATCGACTGATTTTTTTCCTATTTTTAAAAATATTTTTCGTCTATATTTTGCTAAAATTGCTGTATGATGTAGTTTTATGATTATAAAGGAGTCAATTTTCGAGTATAATATCTATTAGCGAAAAATGGCCGCGTTACTCGATAATTTATTGCATACAAATTTATAATAATAAAAATAATCGCACAATGTCATAAGCGATCGCCATTAATATATATAATAATATATATAATAATATAATAATATATATAATAATATATATAATAATTTTTTAACAATTTGAGAATCGAATACGAATAGCATTTTTGTGAAATAAACAAAGTCAATGTTATGTCGATATTTTTGTTGAAAACTTCGACAAACAGCTCGATTCGAGGGTCTTAATCATTCGTTTTTTCAAGTATCGACCTCGGTATTTTGATTTCAGCAACCTGGTGAACGGCAACAGGATTTTTCCACGAGTTATGCTCAGTTCTCAGGGACTCGTGTGTTGGTTTTGCTGGCAATATACACTGATTCTTCATCGATTTTATCGATGAATACTTCGATAAATTTGAGAACGCATATTCCCGAACGAATAAACCACGTTCTATTTATATAGCGAAAAAAAGATAAAAAGTGTTTGTCAAATGATGTAGTTTTAAAATATGCATGTAACGTATATATAATCGTCATGTATTTAACGCTTCAAAATTGATTATGTAAAAAAGAAACATAATTACTTGCATTATTTATTAAAATATGGAAAAATCGTGAGATATGGATTAAATATGCGCCACTGTCCACGTAATATTTATATCAATTAAAAATTTGATAAAATTGAACACATGATATTACGAAGCTTATATTTAAAAAACTATATTTTATTTAAAAAAAATAACATTACTTTAAAATATACATTCTTTTTTTATAATAAAAGAAGTTACTATACTTATATCATATTTTTAAAAACATATTTTATGCGAAAAATATTTCATATACCAAAGTCAACAATTCATATTAAAAGTCATAGAAATCGTACTTGTGAAATAATAATTTAAGATTTTTTTCAAATATTTTTAAATAAATATTACAATATTATCGAAAAGTCATTTTTTCTGAAGTTTTTGTCTCTTCTTACGTTTACGTGCACAACCTTTTTTCGCATCAGTTCTTTAATTTTTGATAGTCCGGAAAATTAAAGTGTATGATGTACCGCAAATGCGAATATATTTGGCGGTTCTAAGGTTCCTAAAGAGTGGTTCTACCCTCGTCCTTTTTCACGGTAGAAACAAATCGGTTTTACGATGCGGATTCATTCCCGTGCTGCCGGTGCACGTATGTGGTTTCCCAAGCTCGGTCTATGTGCTTGCATCTTCTTTCTTTCCTACCCTACATATCCTACGTATGTCTCGACGGTTATGAGGCTCATTTTTCGACGCAAACATTTCCGGGCGACGAGGCACATTGTCTACATTTTGTGGCTCTTTACGTTACATAGTCGTGATACGATATATATTTATTGAAAATAACGAACAAGAGATACGGGTTTTAATAAGAGAAAAAGAATATCAATGATAATGAGTTCATTTAAAATAGCAAAAATAATGTTTTTAATCGATTTTTTTACTTCAATAAGATATGTTTTCTCAGATACATATCATTTTATTAATTTATACGTGAAAATAATAAATTAAATGATAAACAGATTAATTAAATAGATTTAATAGATCATCAATGTAAGTAACTAGATTAATAATTAAACAATCGTATGTTTTCATAAACTTTAAATTAATGTGTTTTTATATATTATGGATAATCACTATATAAGATCATGATTTTATTATTTTAATTTTAATTTATATTATTAATATTTACAATTTCTTGTTGTAAAACAATAGTTCTATATTTTCATAACCGTTATTTTCATTTGTATAATTATTTTTCATGGTTACTGCATTATATTTTCAAAAACTATTATGTGTTTTGCTCACAATTATAATATCGATGTAAACAATTTTAAGATTCGACGAAAAGAAATAAAACAAAGTATAGACTTTATTCTCCGGTAGGAATTATCATCGCTTTTCCATTTAAGAACGTGGGCAACTCTTGAGGAAACGTTAGGGCTTATCGTTCTATAGAACAATACTTCATTATGCGATGCAGAAGGTCTGACCGATTGGCGTCTCAGCGTCGCGATCAAAATCCCTTTTATCCGAGGAACGAGAGTTAGAGCAACGGAGATATTATCGCCCAGACGTGAATGACCGTTTGCAAGACGTGAGAACCGTGCAAGGAGCTTGAAGCACTATTCACCCCTTGGCATTACTTGATGTGATCGATGTGCTACGTACGTGTACGTATATATCGAATTCTGATACATTCAACAATTTGTCTGAATTGGATATTACGACTCATCTGAATTTTAGAAGATCAAGTCGACATCTCGATCTTAGCGACTTAATTAGTATGAGCTCATTTTTAAGCGACAATTTATTAAATTTATATCTCCTATTTTATTCAAAGCGTTACGAAAACTTGAGATTTTTATTTCAGTAATAATTTATTAAATATACTTTCCTTGATAAGACAGAATAGAAGAATTGCGAACACTATAGGTAAACGCAAAAAATATTATTATAGTGTTATAGTGTTGGAATAGTGATATTTCTCTCATTTCTTGCACCCAATGATAATTCGATATACCTATGTTTAGAGCCACACTAAACACGTAATCATAAAAAGTTTAAGATAAATATTATTACATATTTTCGATAATTATATTGTAAGAGAGAATGAGAAAATTACGAATACTTAAAAAAAGAGAAAATTAAATAAGTCAGCGATATTATTTATCAATTATATGTAGAAGCTTCTATTCAAAGGATGGTCTTAAATTATAATAATTAACATTTATACATTGTTAGATATCAAAGTAACAATAATAATCCTTGTAGTTAAATTTTTGTTACAAACATTTTGTTATTTTTAACTTTCATGTATGTTAAAAAGAAAATGAATCCATTTCTGTAATTAGTTTTAAAATAAACAACATTCGTATTAACATATGCACTTTTAGTAAATAATAAATAAAATTTGAGCCAATATATTAATATATTTTCTTGTGTTAAATTGTTTAATTTCATTATTTTAGATAAATTAACGACATATTAAGTAGAAGCGGCGGCCTACAGAAATGATTAAAAATAGCTCAATTGGGTATAATTTGATATTATGAATTTAACAGCGTATATTATTAATATAAATTATAATTTTAACAAAACCGATGCAGTATTGTTCTACGTAACGGCGGATAATTCCGAGCAAGGGTTTTGTTTAAAATTATAGTTTACATGATAATATATGAATGATAATTATTATAGTTTAAAGCTGTATAACTGGAATATCTTTTGAATAAAAACTTCCATTAATTGATCAATAATTTTTATTTAACTTTTCCCTTATAAATATTCGCAGTATCCTTTCTTCTCCACTCATCCCCTTACACATTTAATAAGTTTTTCTATCTTTAATGTACTACTAACAACTAATGAATTGCTAATCAACATTGTTAATGAGAGTTCAAAAGAAAGTATTCAAATCTATTATAAATACATCATTTTCATTTATGATTGTCACTTCTTTTCTTTTACCTAATGAAAAACAAATAAAATTGATTACGTAAACCGATTACATAAACCGCCGACCAATTTAATGTTACAATCCTTTCATCCGCGAAAAAAGCGATTCGGCGCAATTTAATCAAAACAACTATCCGGTCAAAGCAACTGCGACCATAAATCGCGAGCGCGCCGATTCCGAGTGTCATTGCATTTCACTCGCGGGAGACTGCATCGAGAGATCGGAGAGCGCAAGAAGTCGAACAGTCTCGTATTGAGAACTCGAGATAGCGAATCGCGAAGAGAAGAAAGTTCGCGAAACTTTTTCAACCCTCCTGTCTCTTTCGCACTCTCACTCTGGAATTTTAAAGGACACCAACTTGGCTTTCACATTTCTGAGGGAACTTGCTCAGCGACGGGGCGACGACAACGAAACGAGCTTTCGACAGTCGTCAGAGGAAACTCCCTTGCGGTTTCTTTGGACATCCGGGACTTGACTTGCTGCTCGTCCGCGCAATTACGGAGTCGATATCATGCAAATTCGCGGCTGTCGACGAAAGATCTCGGTCTTCTGATAAAGCACCGCGAAAACTCGTATGTGTCGTGCATCGTCAAGCGAAAATCTGTTTAACGTACAAATCCATTGGCCTGCTTATAATGTAATGCACATTAAAAAAAATATTAAATTTTAATAAATAATTGCTTAAATAGTTCTAACAATAAATAAATATTTATTAAATGTAAACATATATTTATTCGATACAAAAACCATTAATTTGATTTAATTATTATTTTTTTTAGTGAATAAATATTTATTTACTGTATTTAATAATTATTTATTGTTAACACTATTTAGATATGTATTATGTGCCTATTAAGATTTAATAAATCGTTTTTTCAGTGTGTATTAGTTTTGCCTAATTTTGATGTATTTCTGGGCTATTTTATCTTTCTGTGCACAGCGACCGAAAAAATAAAAATTTAACTTTTTTAAACTAATTTATTTTACAAATTTCTTCACAAACATATCTCTCTTGTATATATTTATATTTAGAAATATAATACGACAAATAAAATCATATATTACCAAAAATTTTAATGTAAATATCGAATAAAGAATAAATATTAATGATGTAAATATCTTGTTTGTACTACTTTCATTTATCCTAAAACCCTTTCTATTTTTATATAAAACATCCTCTTCAGGTTTTTATTAAATTGTATGCCTCTGGGCAATATCTATGCTTTGAACCATCGATATAACACAATTATTGGATTTTAATTACACTCACCCTGACGGGAGCGAAGATCTGGTCGGGCTTGATGTTTTCGAGACGGTGTTCCTGCTCGCTCTTGTGCACCAGCTGCAGATGCGGCTGAAAGTGCGCCGGACAGAGGGTGCCGAGCGGTAGCGGGGATGCCCATGGCGGTAGATGGGGCGGATCGCGAGTGCCCAACTCCCTGTAGAAGGTCTTCAGGAATCTGCAACGATAGGGTTCGGGGTTATTCAATCCGTGAGTATAGAACGGAAATTCTTCGAGCGAAGTCATAGAACGATGGTTCGCCAGATTCCGAGGGGCACAGATCAAGGGTTGATGAAATAGTTTTGGTGTTCCCAACAAGATAGATGGGAATTGATAATCGCGAGATTCAAAGTATTGCATTGTTCAGAATATAATATGTTCAAAGTATAAGGGGGACATGGTAATAACGATGAATGTTTTAATAACTTTCGGAATCACAAAAACTTGGGCAAATTTTCTGCCTGAAAATATTGATTATGCATAAAATTTCATTTTTCTATATAGTAAGAACATAATATATAATATAACTGAGAGGTGTATTTAAAATTTACATATAAAAATATTATTAGACAGTAAAATCTGATCTTAACTATATTACCTTTTTCTTACTTATTTCATTTATACATTTTTCAGACGAAAAAAAGGGCAACGAAGCATTAAAATCTAAATCAAATTTGAGTTAGACTCGATAAATAAAGTGGCGCAAGAAGGTAAGAACGAGATAAAGATTTAACATCACTCATGAAAAGCAAGGAGCAATGTCAATTTAACGTGAGTGATCCCTCCATTTGCCAGGTGATCGGTAAATTTCCCAAGACGACAAAATGATGATACAAGCAAAATGTTGGACGGTGCATTCGTGTATACCTCTCGCCATACAGATTGATGGTTCTTGCAGGAAAGCCCGCAGGGCTATGAAAGTAATCAGGAGAAGAGCGTACTGATGGGAGGTAAGAAAATAAAGTTCGCGAGACTTTTATGTCTTTCAGATGATCGGTCATAGAAGTCTATTCTGATTTTATGGAAGTCATTAGACCGGATATCCGTCTCACATACATGTCGCTCTCGTTATGTTCACTCAAAACATTCTCGAATATACCGCAAATTTAATTCACCCGCACGAATGCTTTTATGTACATTTATGATCCCGCATACCTGCGTCCGCTGTTCTAGAACTGCTTTCATTAACGTCAATTAAATTAACCAGAGTTTAACTAATGTTAAATTTAAACTGCAATATCGGTTACACTACATCAAAGAAAATTGAATTAACCACTATTACTATTTGATTAGTACAATGTTAGACTAATTAAAATTACAATTGTAGAACTGTTTCCACGAAAGCATTAAATTATGTTTACGTAAATTGTATTACATGAGAATCTTAAAGTGGCAGAAATAAAATAATTTAAAATTATGTAATATATATATATATATATATATATATATAAAAAACATATAACATTGCTTTTAAAATCCAGTTTACACAGTCAATTCACGACAGAATTTGAAACAGATTCTATTTATAATTTTATATATCAAATTATAATAGGTATGTAAAGTTGTAATTTATGTTATTTAAATATGGATAAAACTTGTTTGTTTATCCGATTGGACTTTATTTAAAGCGCTTATAGATTTTCAATGTTTATTACACCAGATACAATTGACCAATCACAGGTTATTTATACCCTGTGCGTATTTTAATGCGTTTTTTAATGTATAAAATTACAAATAAAATTCTATCTCGAATTCTATTACGAATTATGTGTTAATTCTTTATTATATAAATAAATAATTACACGGATTCATTAACATTTATATAATTCTCGAAAAATATTATATAGTGAGCTACAAATATCTGTAACGTTTAAATTAATTATCTACCGTTATAACATTACTATAGGAAAGAGAAAAGCGAAATAAGCCAAAATTAAATTTTGAATTGGAATTGAGAGTAATTAAAACGTACAGCATTTTGACAAAAAGTTTCTCGTTGTACCGCTTTCAGTATCTACAATAGTTTGTACCGAATGAAATCACCTCCGAGAGTATCATCTCGGAACAATGAGAAC
Organism: Atta cephalotes; assembly: GCF_000143395.1. Taxonomy (NCBI): domain Eukaryota; kingdom Metazoa; phylum Arthropoda; class Insecta; order Hymenoptera; family Formicidae; genus Atta; species Atta cephalotes. Next base: position 5,142,346 of record NW_012130080.1, on the reverse strand, counting down.
GTATATAAGCATGTTGGCAGGCAAAAACACGTCTAATGGAATTAGACTCTCTCTTGGACCAGGAACGATGATTTCGCCCCGGAGAAATAAGGATTCCGTCTCGCGTAGCGAGAGAGCTGCGGATGGCAAGATCATTGAACGAGTGACTCACCTTAACAGTCTTCCCAGGGGATCCCTCTCCGGGGATGTGGGACCGCCGAGACCACTTCCGGCGCCGAGTCTACGCGAGGACGCGCGCGCGCTCGATATGTATGCGGCCGGCGCGGGCGGCGGGCTGCAAGGCGGACAACAAACGGGACTGCTACCCCCCGGGGTTGAGAGGGTGTAACTCCTCTCCAGCTCCTGCAACAGACGAGAGAATGGCGGTTATGCAATAGCGAAACCTTGAGCTCTCAACCAAAAGGAAATGTAGTGTATTAAAAACTTAAAATTTAACGATATCAAATTTTTTGAATTTGACATTTTTTGGAGATTACTATATAATATATTCCATAATTTTACATTTTTTGCTGTATATGAATTTTTATTAAATCTGGTCTAAATTTGCGTACCAAATTTTTTCATTCATATAAAATATTTAAAAACAATAGCACTTGCTGCATTGGCCATATCTGAGATATCAATCGCAAAATATCAAAATATCCATTTGCTAATATCTTGCAGATATATTTACATTTAAATTATATAATATAATAAATTTTACAATTAATAATATTCATAAAATCGTGTTGTTATTGACAATCAGTTTATACAATTTTTATTTATAAGTGAAAAACTGTATTTGTTTTATTATGTAATATTTTCAAAAAAATTTTGTTTTTCGTATTAATTTGTGTTGATTTATAATTCGCTAACGTTTAAATATAATATATTTTGTAAATCCTCAGAATACGTCGTGCATTCTGCCATTAGAAAATACGTCAAACTATCAGAATTACAAACAGATTCTGAGAATGAATGATGGTGAGCTGCAAGAATCTTCACGATGAAGATGTAAGTTTAAGACACTAGACTAGGACCGAGGTGAAGAATCGAATTTACGATTTCAAGAGAAGTCGAGAATGAAGCTCCTGGGTATGAGTGAGCGTTTGATTTTCGCTGTTTTCGGCGGTCTAGTTAAACCTAAGGATTTAGTTTCGGGAAATTTTCAAGCAATTTTGCGAGCCTGAGCTTTATCGCGCGCGCACTTTCACATTGTTAACAGAACTCAAGGATTAAACTTCGGAACTGAACTCGACTCTTGAGATTTACGGAGGCCGGTGGTCCCGACGACGCCTGCTTTTGAATTTAATTAATGCACCGAAGTGAATTTCATTTTTCAGTTCTTGTTGCTAGAAAATAATATATAATATTCAAGAATTTAGAGATTGCTCACATTCAATGATAATATTGTCAAAAGTAACAAAAAGATTAGATACGTTAAGATTCGAAATATAAGATTTAGATTTAAATTTAAACTTAAAATTTAAATTTAAATAAACTTTAAGATTTTTTAATTCTACTTAAAATTTGAGTGATTAATAGATTAATTATGAAAATTAACTATACTATACTCCATAATTATACGTTCCCTTGTTTGCATACGTTTTATTAATCTTCCTTTGTGTAATCCTGTGCATAATATTATGTGCGAGAGATCTCTTTTATCAACGAGGACACGCGTCATTAAATTGGAATTTTCATAAAATCCAGCGAACAGAATAGCTTCAATCGCGCAAGTTTATTACAACTTCCAAATGAAAGTAACTTTCGTTATTAACGTGCAACGTTTAACTTTCTGATGGCAGACCCAATCAAAGCTTCTTCTTTTCCCGTCGAGAATTTCTCGGAATTTGCAGTAGACGATTGTTGCCTAAATGGAAATCAGAAAACTTCGAATTGACTAGTCCTCCACGGTCGATCAAACGCGACTTAAACTATCAATCGTCTGCGAACTAATAAATCCAACTGCAGTCGGCAAATATTCCTGTAATTATCTACCTACACTAATTCCCATGCGCTCTTTTCATTTAAATGGAAAAAGAGATACGAAGCAACTAATCCAGAAAACAGTACGTTTGTTTGCTTTAGTGATTTCATTTAAATCCCTTTCTTCTTGCAAATCTGTATTCATATATCACTACTCACGCAACAGCAATCTTTTCAGTAAACGTACTATGTAACGAATAATTAATTAACCATGTTTATCTTGCATCTGTATTCTGTATATATATTCTGTACATATATTCAGAAAAGCAAAAGAGATCTCGAAATTCTACAAGATTGTCTCACATATCCTCATTATCTTCAGAAGAAAGAAAAGATAAAAGGGAGAGAAATTTATTTAATGAAATAATTGGTCACGATTTATAAAAACACAATTATCTTTTCTATCTGTAAAAGAAAAAGTACTTCTATTACCAAAATAATTTAATATTAAAAAATCACTATTTAATCTTTTAAAATAGTAATAATTGAATTTTGAAAAATATGTTTTCCTATCGAATGCATTTCTCATAAAGCTTTCAATATTCCAACGAAAGAATATAAAATTTAAAAAATTCGCGTAACCTCAAAGAATCGGATTTTATCCTTACCTTAATTATCAACGAATGATTATGATGTGTAGAGAAATGCATTTTTATTCGAATTAAGAAGTGGGAGACAAAAAGACAAGACTTGGCGGTGAAGCCTCAGTAATCGCATTATTCTCAGATATTAATTCCGCTGGAAGGCAAGGCTGCCTGTAACGACCTTCACCGGGCCACGATGTTAATTGATGAAATGAAACAACGAACAAAGTAGAGATCTTTCTTCTCTCTCTTTCTCTCTCTCTCTCTCTCT
>NW_012130080.1:5135604-5138854 GCF_000143395.1 Atta cephalotes | reverse complement strand
AGAGAGAGAGAGAGAGAGAGAAAGAGAGAGGAGAGGGGATAAAAGGAAGAGAGAGTGAGTATGAAGGAATGAATACGAGCACTGGCATTAATCCGAGATAATTGCAGCCGTAGTAAAGATGACAAAGGAGGACCTACCATGTTTTTGATGCAAGCACGTGCCTTCTCGCGGGCAGACAAAGGACTGCTATCCTTTCGCCCTTTCGCGCTCCATCGCGAAGCACCCTGAGAGACGAAAATTACGCATCTTCGTTCTCATTAGCGCGTAAGATTACAGGTAACCGTCAAAATTATGGAACAAAAGGCGCATCCCTTGCGCACATGCGATGTATACCTGCATATACTTGTATGTACCAGCAGCGCACTTTGGAATTTACTTTGCAATTATCCGCCGGTTACATTAGCCGTTGCTCCAATAGGGATAACGAGCGCAGGTAAATTTTCCGGGTGCGTCTAATAAAGTCATTACTATCTAATTAGGTGCGCAGGTCCATTACGAGAGCGATTTAAAGTAAGCGCACGCAAGCACTCTACAATATAAATGTCTAATAATTCTTTATATCCTTCGTGGCCACTATATGAAACGACTTCGCACATTTAATTTGAGATAATTTGACGGCACATGTAGAATGTTTTTTTTGGACGATATTAGCATGTTTATCGCTTATTAGCATATAAATAGTGTCTAAAAAAAGCGAGAGAAAAAAAATCATTCGTGAGATCGTCGATTAAAAAATAAATCTTCATTTACAACAAATATTTCAAGTTGTCATTTTGCCTTTTCTAGATAGTGATGTACTTTATAAATATTTATGATATACAAAGAATCTTAATTTCCAGTTCTACTACCTAATAATTTTAATCCACTGAAATGTACTCCACTGTAATCTTTTCTCGTATAAAGGATAACTTATCTCTTTCTAAGATGCTGCTTCTGATACATGCATAGTTTACTTATCGTTCGTATTTAATTGCATATTTTAAATTTTTATTGATATTAAATAAATCATAATTTTTAATTAAAATAAAAGTTCGAAGTTCAGTTTAATTTTTCTGTCGACGAGCAATATTTTATAAACAGTCCTGTACAGTTCTACAATAACACGATATCGTAATTTTGCTGATTTATTTAATCAATTAATCAATTTCTCCGCATTCATCGATTTCAATCATCAACGATATATCGCGATCAAATTTTATTGCGTACTAAGTACGCTGCGCTTCGCATCACAATATGTACATTGCATTTCGAATGAGAGGATATTCGCAAAAGCAATAACGCTCGCTAATAGATAACGCCAACACGAGGTATGTGATATCGAAACCGAGCAATTAGTAAAACGTGCTCGGCATACCTTGCATAAGTAGACACATAACGCGAAGATGCACCGCGCCGCAATCAACGCGATAATTCAAAGTACTTGTTAACTTCAAAATACTTGTTAACTAATAAGGAACAACTAATTTATTTTTTATGAGAAAATCTCAGAATTGTTGACTTTCTAAAAATTTAATAACGAATTCTTTTAAGAATCTAAAACCGACTTTTTTCTGATTTGCGATCTCTTTTATAATTTTCCCAATTTAATTTATGGCGTTTTTAAATATATTAGATTTAGACTATAAAATTAAATAAAACATAATTTTAGATTAAAATGCGTTCAAAACTCAATTTCTTTTTTTTATTTACCGTCGAGCTAAAATGTTTCATAAACATGTTTTGCTAGCACATGAAATTATAATATTTCAGTACAGAATTCTGACAAAATCAGAATCTTGTCAAGATGAATGAATAAAAAAAGATCGTCACATAATTAAAAATCCGTTTACAAAATTAGATTCATAGCAGAACAACATCATACGTCGCGATAAAATAAAAATTGTAGCCATCTTGTCTGATTCTGTCGCCCTATTCGTTTCAATTGCTTATTATTCGATTGTGTAAATTAATCCACGGTTTAATTTGCAATATAATTATTATCAGACTGCAACAACGCACGATTTGAAAATTTTCAAGTAATACCGATAATTATTGCTATAATTGAAATGTATAAAGTAAGAATCTGCTTGGACTATTATATAATATTAAATACACTTTTGAAATAAAGGTATAAAATATTTAGAATCGACGTAATAATTGCAAAATTCTTGAAATTATTCGCTACATAATAATGCGAAAATTCTCTTAATTTAATGGAGAGAATTTACTTTGCATTATGAAAAAATTTAGTTCCGCGAATAAAGCTGTTCTAATTACTTCACCTTATTATTATTTTATCTTAAAATTAACCACATATTTTATATTTTCATATTTTAATTAGAACTTTTTTGGAAACATAAATTTCACTTACATTAGTAATCGTTTATTAATTTCTATAAAATTATTATAATGGAAATAATAAGATTCATTTTGCATGCTATTAATGTTTCATATTGAAACAAGAAATTTATAATGCCTTTTTTTATATTTATAAGATTTTCATAAATGAGACGATCTGCATTTCTTTGGAAATTGACGCGATTGAATAATGAGAAATAAGAATCAGTAACGATAAGAGAATCATGTCGAACAAAGATATTAACGCATTAAAGATTTTCCATCACAGAGCCGGAAGTTAATTTAATCCCAATTCAATTAAACCGGATATAACGTCGAACCTCTTAGTGGTGGACGCCACGCAGTTAGGCGACTACAGTCAACGGACCCACGGCACGTTAACCACGGCTGTGTAAATTGGAAATTGGCTGCACGACCAATAAATATGAGATAGGCCGATAAATTGAAGGGAAAAGCGACTTGCGACGCGTTATATCGTCGCAATGACGCAGAATAGAATTAATGCATTACCGCGTGTATGCGCGAGATGCGTTCGTCCGATCGACCGGAAACGCGAAACACGATGTCCGTTGATCAATCGCAACGGGACTGTAATTTATACACATTATTCCGATGTTGCTTTTTTTAATCAATGTTTGCTTGAATTGGAAATTGTATAAATTCACAAGAATATAAGTATCAGACATTAAGAACTACCTTGACCGCGAAATATGGTATTTTTTATTATATGTGTTTAATTTCATCAGTCGATTTTCATTTAATATAAAATATATTACATTAAATACACATATATATATATATATATATATATATATATATAAATAAAAAGTAGTAGTACTATTAGTTTCGTTATACTTACTACTCTACTACGTACTACCGTACCGTTAACCGGTTACGGTTACGGGTAACTTAA
>NW_012130080.1:5134340-5135584 GCF_000143395.1 Atta cephalotes | reverse complement strand
CTATACGAAGTTATTACGGTAATCGCATTATTCTCAGATATTAATTCCGCTGGAAGGACGAAGGACGTGCCTCGTAACGACCGTACTACCGGCCGACGATAGTTAATTAGTATAGTAAATAGAAACAAACGAACAAAGTAAGTAGATCTTCTTCTCTCTCTTCTCTCTCTCTCTCTCTCTCTCTCTCTCTCTCTCTCTCTCTTCTCACTCAGGATTCCCATTAAGTTCTTGAAAACGATAGAACTTTTGCAATCCGATTACGAAGATAATAGTACATCTTTATTAAGGTTCCCTACCTTTCTTTATGTATTCCGTTCTATCTACTTTATATCCGTTATGTACGTAAGACCCATTTTATTGGACACAGATTTATTTGTCGCAGATTCTTAAACCTTCTTAAAACTATGCTCATTGTAATTTCATGTTACTTTTCATTATTTATATCGCATAAAATAAATTTGTAATTAAGCTCTTTTTTCATCTTTAATTTAGAATATCTATTTGAATGTCTGTCCAAATTCATGAATGAAGAAGCTAATTTTATTTCTTTTGTTTCATTCAATTGAAAGTTTGTTCACGTCGCATGTTCTAAACATGCTCTAAAATGCTTCTATTATATTATTCTATTATATTATATTTTCTATTATATTATATTATATTATATTATTTTTTCTATTATATTATATTATATTTTCATTTAAATGCCCCCTAGCATTTACTCACTCTAACGCACATTGAAGTGAGTAGAAGCTACAACAAGAGCACATAGGAACATGCTGGAATATGCGACGCGAACAAATCTTGAGAAATTAAACCCCGATTTGATGGAAAGACAAAAACATTTCATTCGTGAATAAAAATTTGAACAAATCTGCTCTAAAACCTCTATCTTCATATTTATATCTATCTCTGTTTCATTTTTCGATATAAAATGCAGTTATTATTTGAAAAAATATTTTATATTTACTAAAAACGTTCCAATTTACAATACATTCAAGTGATTAACTTCATAATTTATATTAGACCATTGGTATAGCATAGTTATCATTATCTCGCGCATCGCCGGAATTTCCAGGCATCGTTAACTTTATTGAGATCGAAGGATGAGTCTTCTGCCTAGAATACAAGAAGCTGTCTGAAACGGAACGACACAATGGCCGTCGAATACCACGAAACTATAATACTGGAACGGAGCGGCAGCGGCTTCGATGATCAAATCAGAGGGATAGAAGAAAGGACATGAG
>NW_012130080.1:5125805-5131930 GCF_000143395.1 Atta cephalotes | reverse complement strand
TCTCTCTCTCTCTCTCTCTCTCTCTCTCTCTCTCTCTCTCTCTCTTTCTCTTGGTTATGAAACTTCTCGATAATTTCGCTCTCGTTAAAAGGGTGAAACCGCTGTCGTTCTTGTGGAAAATCATAATTACACAGACTTAATTGCATCAATCGATGCTACATACCCACGACTGTTTATTGAGCACGCGACAAAGGAAATTGAAAATAAAGTGTGAGAACTTCGTGTAATTTTCTCGTAAAAATGGAAAAATGAATAAGAAAAAAAGTAATTTTACGATAGGATACTGTATTACATAATTTTGTAATAAAATAGGTTATGGAGATTTAATTGGATAGGGATTGCGTAAAATTGGACTTAAAATTGGACAAAAATAAAACATGGAAGAGTTTACTATGAAAGCATGAATGCATGTCTAAATCTTATTAAAAATGAATTTAAAAAAAATATATTATTTTTTAAAATTAAATTTGATATCAATATTATAAATACATAACATTGTAACATAACATGTATAACTTTGAACGACATAACTAATTGTTCCATGTGGAAGAAAATCCAAACTATTACTTTATGAATAATTATAAATTTTTAAATAAACTTTTTCTTGTTCAGTTTATTTTAGAAATCCTTCTTAAAATTTATCTGATGCTTTTTCGATTATTCTTCTCTAGATAGTTGTTTGCGTCTTTAATGAAAAAGAGAATCAGACTCAACTCAAAAGAGAATCAACTCCGTCTCGTCGGATAATCGCAATTATACAGAGTTAATTACACGCGAGTGGATGACAGCCGGTAGCAATGTTTATTAAACGCGCGATGAAATTAGTTCACTGCTTCATTTTCGGAAATGGAAGAGATGTAGCGATGCATCCGGTAGCGCCTCTTATCTTGCTTCTTCCATCAGCGACGACGCTTTTCACTTTGATGTGATTGCCACGATAGTGCATGTATGAGTACTGACTCATGTGCGCATGGCTTTTATAGCAACGGCTGTGACAAAGACGAGTAAGAAAAATGGCAAGAACGAGACAACGATTTTTCGTGCGTTACTTTCTTTCGCTGACGCGCTATTAGCATCTATTAGCGTTTATTTGTGTGGTTAATTACCTGCTGAAGTGTCTAGATTTGCAAATTATTCCGAAGAGATTAAACGTCCAAATTTTGAGAGAATCGTGTTAATTCTTTTATTTACGCATTTACATAATCAAAGCTATTCATATAATTTTAATAAAATTTTAATGTTTTAACAAAATGTACTACTTTTTTCTCACACTTTACTCAGATAAATTTCAAAATGGATAATTGAAATATAATTATAAAATTTATACATTTTAATTACAGTTTTACAAAAAAAAGGATAAAAATATTTTTGAATAAACCAGCAAAGTTTTATTATTTAAGAGGTATACCAAACGGTAACAAAGGAATAATTATTATATAATCAAAAAATAATTTAGATTGCCAATTAGGCAACTTCATTATCACAAAGTGACTTGTTCAACTGGAAAAGCGCGATATTCTATTCAAATTCTCCATTCACGGTTATAGACTTCCATTCATCTTTGAAATGGAGATCTCGTAATTATTTTTCAAAAATAGAAAAATTAAGATTTATGAAACGCTGAAAAAATATTTTTAGCACTTTCGTGTGCGAATTTAAATGTAAGATTAACTAATTTAATGGAAGAATGAAGATATGTCAGTAATTCCTGTAGTTTAGTTTGTTATTCGAACTGCAATTTCAATAGATCATTACTATGCGGATATTTTTATTACGATAATCATTGTAAGCGAGTTAAAACTCGATACAAACTCGAGAAAGTTTGTACAGTTTATATCCGTACTATTAACTTTTCATTTCTCAATTTGTACGATCGTCGTTCTGGAAATATTGCGCTTTGCTTTGATTTGAGAGTAGCGTTAACATCGTCAGTTGCGAACTAACGTTTCAGTTCGCGATTAAATTACGTCTCATCCATCATATTTTTGATGAAATTTTTAAAATGCAAATTATAGTATATTCTTTTCTTTTTTTCTAAAAAAGTATGTTATTGTTAAAATGATAAACTTTTTAAATTTTTTATTAGTTTGCATACAATTTTTCTTATAATTAATTGTAAAGTTAATACGATGACTCGTTAATCTAAATATTTTATTTATTGGTAAATTCTTGCGCGCATTTTTATAATATATAATAATTTTATAATAAAATAAAATTAATTATATTATATTATTTATATTATATATAATATAATTATATTTAATTAATTATACAATATGATTATGTACGGGAAAAATATTTTTCCGTACATAATCATATTGTAAATTAATTAAATGTATTGTATAACTTTTTTTAATTCATCGCATAAAGTCGCATATCATCGCATATCAAGTTTTTTAATTATTAATTGTGATAATTTCAAGATAATTACGATAAACATATATCAGTTATTTTAAGCTCGTAATTGTTACTAATTTCAAATATTCTAAATTGCAATTTGATCGGTCATCTAATAAATTCTAATAAAATAAATTAATCATCTAATAATTTATTCATTAATTTTTTATGCGAAATTAACATGGATTGTTCGATGTGTTAAAAAAAATTCGTGTAGCTAAATAATTTGCAAGAATCGCCATTTCAAAAATATTCACGAGAGTTTTCCTTCAATTAGTGAATATGCGCGAAAGGAGCGGGATGCGTAATGAGAGCGTCTGTTCGGTAATTCGTTCGTAAATTAGCGCGCTTGAACTCGTTCTGAGGCGTTTTAACAGTCATGTGGCTTGCAAATTGACAGAAAAACGAGACAACTCAAAGTTTAGCTTAAACGATGTTTTCGGTGGCCGACGGAATGCATATGAAAGAGTAAAAACCTTCCCGAGATAAATACGAGTATCTGATACTTCCAAGGTTATTTTTGACGAGCAACTTGTGTGTATACATTTAACAGAGAAATATTCAGCTGCATTTCACGTTGCAAATTTGAAATAATTAAAGATGATAAATCAACATAGATTATAGATTTAAAATAAACAATGATTGCTATTATTCTAACATCTTCTTTCCGATAATCACAGGTATCCATATATTAATTTTAATCTCTTTACGAATTAAAAATTAATTTTTATTATCTATTTTTTTCTAAGCCTTTTAATATTTTCGTTTAAACACATAATTCAAGAAACAATTGTGAATGGAATGATGGATATATTAATAATGTCTGACATATTTATTACGAGAAATTTTTTATAACATCACTTTATCAATCACGTTATCAAATATATAGATACGTAAATACCATTTTATAAATTATGTTGCGAACTATACTTGCTTTTATTACAGCACTAAATTGTACTATTAAAATTATAGAATTAGAATGTCTTTCTTTCTGTTCTCATAGGAAATGCTTTGCTACGTTGCGCTTTTCATATCTAGGATATTACAACGAGAGAATATCGAATGCATTTGTAAAGAGGGATAAATAAATGGTCAGAAGAGCTTACGGAGCGCGCGCGCGGAAGCTCAAGCGATATCGCAGAATCGACGCACACGCATAAGCTGCACTGCAACTGCAACTGCAACTTCGCTATGATATTGGCATTTTCTTCGATCCCTCGTTTCCGATTCGTTTGACCTTCAGCTTCGAGATTACTTGCAATCCCTTTTAAAATCCGTATTATACTTATAAGATTTATTTGTGAAAAAATTGTATTTATAGCCTGGACTCTTGTGTAAAAATTCCTTATTACTTTATCATCCGCGCAAATACGATATTTCTACATTTTTCTCAGATATAACATTATTCGCGCGTGTGAATGACGCTAATAATTTATAAAGGAAAAAATAGAAAAATATGACTACCTTTAGAGGTTATCACTTTAGTTTATTAATTTTGTAATGTAAATTGTAAACTTATTTTTATGAAAAAATATAGTTACATTTTTTCATATAATTATAATTTATTTTAAAAATAAGCATATATAATATGTATATATTGTTTTCTGCTTTTCAAAAAAGCAGAGAAGGTTGATGAATCGTGTGAAATTTCTGTTCTGGCTCATAAACTTATTAGCTTTCAACAAGCTATCTAAGCGCTATTAGCTACGAATTCTGCGGTAGATAATTCACTTGTGACTTTTATACGAGATGATTATGCACATATTTCGGGTCGCAATTTCTTAGACCTCAAATTTATAGCGTTACACTCTAACCATCTTATACGAGCATTAAATTGCATTACGTTATATAAGATCACGTTACGCGGCAAAGGACTTACCATAGCCGCAGTAATTAACCTAGTAGTACTCGAAGGATCGCGAAGGTCGTTGCACCAGATCTTGTAGACTGATGATAGATCCCTTTAGATCTTGTGATACATCAAAAGGGAGAGCTTGCTTCGATCGCGCAGACTAATTCGCAGAACAGGATTAAATTGCTGAGACAATAGATCGACGAATGGATACACAGGTGAGCCAATCAAATGCTTTAATGCGATCAAATGTACTATGTAATGTAGCAAAGAGAAACATCAATTTGGATAGCAGATATTCTTAGACAAATAACGGAAACATCCTTTTTTGATTTTGAATTTTTTTGATTTTGAAATCCTCCTTTTTTTGGAACGAGACTTCATTTCTTAGAGTGACTTTCACTCCAAAAAAATAAAATATATAAAAATAAATATAAAAATATAAAAATAAATATCTTACTCCAAAAGAACGAAATCTCACTCCTAAAAAGAAAATCTGCCACCCTTGTTGAAGAGTGAAAATATTTTCATTCTTTTTTCAAGACTGGCTCAATTTTCAGTTTGTTGGAATAAAATTTAACTTCAAAAAATTTAGAGAGAGTTCTTTCCATGGTAAATCTTTAAAAATTCATAAATTTTCCAACATTGGTTTGTACATATTACATATCGCGAAATGTTACGAAACAGAATATCAGTTGTCCAGAATGTCGAACATATAATTTCAGAAGAGCTAAACGTTGAATTGTTTGCGAAAGCTCATTTAATATATTGATCTTTATTCATTTATTATTTGGCAAAGCGTCTCGTGAAACAGCTTTTAAAATAATTACGATATATAGTTTATAACTGTGACAAACGTTACATTTAAATTATTTTATAAAACTAAAACGTTCTTCAAAGCATTAATTTATTTTTAATCGTACCAGAGTACATTTTTATTTTATTCTCTTTCTCTTTTTTTGAAAGATTTATCAGTATTTAATAAAATGTTAATAAAATGTATTAAAATGTTTTCGAAACAATGCACTCTGAATATTGGTTTATTTTTTATTATATTTAAAAAAGTCTTTCTCTTTTTTGTTCTTTCTTTTTTCCTGTGCAGTATTTAAAAGTTTGGACAGTTAAGCATTTAACTTTTCACTACGAAATCATAGTTTCTAAATATATTTGTTTTTGCAATACATAAAAATAACTGGATTGCATTTTTAAAACTTTATTTATTTAGTTTTTAATATGTTCACGAATCTAGTAATAATGCTGCATGCAAAACATATGAAACAAAATTCTGAGATGGTCGAGGCAAAAAATATTCAACACAATTTGCTTTAACAAATATTTAAAATATTAACACTTCATTGATTTGTTCTTTTTTTTGCTAGTACGATTTATTTTTCTAAATTATAATAACAATAATTACTGTTGCATATTTTATTCGAAATATATTTTATTCGAAATATATTCAGAAAAGACATACAAGAATTACTTATTTAATCACAAAGTAAAATTTCTAAATTCGGAAAATAATCTTATTTTTATTTATTTAAAAGTTAAACAAGTTTTTATGGAGCAACAATATTGGATTTCTACTTGAAGCAAGTTGGTCAAGTTTGTCGACTCACTATTAATTTGAACGATCGTATGTCCAATATTTTCGCATTGTATGATATAAACAATCGCTGCCGAACGTTAATCAGAAAGGCAACCATCGTCCTACATTCGCAATTATCCGAGATATTGCCTTTCGTGTCAATGTCATCGAAATCCAGGAAAAATGATAAAAAAATCCATTTACCATCTGACGAAGAATATTGGTAATTTGTCTACTGCATAACCGAGAATGTCATAAATTCTACGAATAATTCTCTCTCTCTCTCTC
>NW_012130080.1:5106249-5125477 GCF_000143395.1 Atta cephalotes | reverse complement strand
ACTCTCTCTCTCTCTCTCTCTCTCTCTCTCTCTCTCTCTCTCTCTCTCTCCTACGAACATCAATTTTTTAATGTAAATATTCCCTCATTATTCGGAAAAAAATTGAAGCACAGATTGTTGAAACTTATACTCTCAACGAGTTTAACTTCTATAATTACGGAGAAATCTAATCTGTAATAATTTTTTCTCTGTTATCCCAGATAAACGTAAAAATATTTTTGTTATATTTAAAATTCTTCTTTCGAATGTTAATGATATAAAGAAAAAAATATATTCATAAATTTATAAAAAGATCTATCGTGTCTACGAAGAATATGCATGTATAAGTTTAATTTATTTTTTACTTCTTGTAGGATTTTCTTTTACTTTTTTAGTTAATCAAAATGTTGATTTGAAAAAGACGCATGAAGATTGCATTGAACAATTTTTCCAAAATTATTTAATTCAAAAGATATTAAATCGTTCAAAAAGAAACTCCTTATCAATAATTCATGCTGCATCATGTTGTTCGATTCTTTCTATCGCTGTTACTACATTCCCATCGAGTTGTCGTCACGAAACTCGCTTCCGCTGTTATGCTACTTTTCTTTTCTGCATCCGCTTGTGAGAAGCAAAAAGAAAACGTCAGCAAAATTGAGAAAGTGCAAGCTCGTCCAGTGGCATTTACCGTTGCAATGTCCTTTCTCATCAGGGATTATACTTTGCGAGGAAGTCGTAATTACAGAATCTTCGAGGTGACATTCCAAATGTCGTGCAAGTCCTAAGCACTTAGTGTTCATGGTTCGTTACGATATCAGTGGGTAAATATCTTTAGACATGCAGCGAAAATACAGTCGCAATTAGGATGGAATTGAAATTTATAATTAATTTAATTTAGCAGAAAATTATAGATCCATCATTTTATAAAATGTAATACCATATGGAGCAAAAAAAATCTTTACTTTTAAAAAATACTAATTTTAATATTAACTTTTTTCATAGAACGGATTTCATAGAACGGAAAGAGGAAGGAAAATAAGTCGAATATGCTTTAAAGCTGAAGTGACGAATGAATTTAAATCTTCTTCTTAATTAGGTTTGTAAAACTGTTTAAGAAAAATCAAATGCGAATTTACATTGTCGATAATTCGTGTAAACGCGACTTCTCGAGATGAGATTTACACAACATGCTATATCAACATGCTGAGCTGCATGACGCGAGATCGAGGACGCCTTTGCTCATCTACCCAAAGGTAGCGTGGTCATTACAGATGCATTTGCTTTACTAGCAAATGCATTAATAATCTCAAGTAAGGATCCCCGAAGAGCCCCACTGAATGTTCTTTGAATATAGTAGACCGCTCGTTTGGTTCGCTAGCTCGGTATTTTGCCTTGATTACGCATAGAATTTCTCGATGAATGTACCGTATACTAATGAAGCGTGCATACACCGTCCAGATTATTTTATGGTGTAATCATTCGATTCTTGGTAAATTATTTCGTAGCGACAATTATGCTCCCGATGTGTATCTCGTTTCCTCTGCCATCGTACCTGTTTAGAAATGCGCGTGATAATCTAGATTATCAATAAAGGCTTTATTGCGTGGCCCCATTTATTTTGAAACTAGATATCGCATCTATTTTATATCTCAGATGTACTCGGAATATTAAATTATTTTAATTACTTATATTCTACATATTTTTTTTAAGAGAAAAATATTATATGACAATCTAAAATTATTATTCGATATTACATTAGAAAAAAATCTTTCCGTATTTAATCAATATACATAAATTAAACAATTTTTAATTGAATTTAAGAAAATAACTTAGACCTCGTTCGAGTTTAGCATAAAAGGATTTGTGCGTTGCAATTTACTTTCCCGTGCATGCACTTACTTTTTATCGCCTTAACATCTTAATCTGCCATTAAAGCGCGGCTCAAAGCCAAGACGAGTAGTCGTCGTTGTCGTCATTCCATCATTTGATGGGCGGTTAAAGCTTCCGCGTGACGAGCATCGCGACGTCGAAGCGGCGACAAAGCTTTCTTGAGAACACGTTCCAGTGCATTAAGACCATTGCACGCGTCTCGCGGACGAGCAGATTTCCGGGTCGTTCATGAATATTTAAAGACGGACGAGATAGGGCGACCAAAAGGATCGAAAGGGCTTCTCTAAGGGCCTTAAACGTTCGACAAACAGCCGTTCACGACGTAAGTTGGTTGACAGAATTTTACATGCTTTTTGGAGGAAATTGCTGTAAATCCCCTCGATCATGTAAACTGTCATCGTAAAGTATCGAAGGCACGATAAAATCTTCTAAGAAATTACTACTCTTTCTTTAATACATCATATAAAATTAAAAAAAAATAACATTACATCATTTATCGAGATCAACAGTACGTGTTTTTAATGTTTTGTTATTTTTTTCTGCAATTTTATATTATTGGAATATTTAACTTTTTGTTTAAAATTAATCCCTAAATGAATAACATACTCTATGTTAGAAATAAAAATTACACTCTGAAGACTGAAATCTCACTCTTAAAGATTAAAAATTGATTCTTTTTCAAAACAAACTCAGTTTTCACTTTTTAAAATGAAAATTATTCTATTCCAAAAAATTTAGAAAGTGGATATAATCATATTCAATTCAATTCGATGCTTAATTTTCATAATAAACATATCGTAAAAATTTTTTTCAATCAAAACATCAGACATGAAGAAATATAATCATCAAGCAAACGTATATACATATCTTTATTTAAAAAGTTATAATTAAAAAAACATTGAAAAACATTGGAAAAATTAAAAGTCAGATATGCCAAAAAAGCGTTTAAAAGTTAAGAAGAAAATGTTTTAGAGATCCGTCGTCATCATGGATTTTCGTACATACATTAATTTAATAATATCCTTAGAAGATCCCTATTACGATGTGTAATTACCTTCACGGCAGGTTTTCGTAAATTAGGTCGAAAGCAGATGGGAACGGAAATGCTTCTGATATTCGTGCGAGAGGTGCCAGGACGCGTTTATGACGATGGAAACGTTAACGACACTGGAAACCCATCGTCATGACGTAGGTAAGAAGAGGATAATAAGTGACAGAGCCCTCATATTTTACCATATTCGCTTGCAACGACGCGGCGACATATGTGTTACATATACGGAGGCTTCGTTTACTCTTAACTCTCCTTTTGTAGTAAATTCTCCTTGTCATCGTCCCTTCCCCACGGCCTCATGTATAAGTTCTGAGTAGTTTCACTGCGCTGCTGCACTTCTTTGCAAATATTCAAGGAAAGAGGCGCAGAGGGATCTGTTTCCGCGTTCTGCACACTAGATTTCCGAAGTTGCATTATTGATTTGAAAAATAGCGTGCACACATAAACTCAAATTTTAAGTATATAAAGGTAATAACTTACATAATTTCAACATAAACAAGAAATCTATTTCTAATTTTAGAGTTTCACATTAAAAAAGCTTTAACAATTCTTTAATTTAATAATAAATTCTTTAACTTTTTCGTTAGTAATAAACATGTCAGGTATTATATATCTTTCTTGTTAGTAATAAGGATATCAGACAGTTCTATTATTATAAAATGGAGTTGAATATTTTTCTACTTTTAATAAATATATTAAATAAGAAAAAAATTGAATGATATCATTAGTGATAAGTATAACGGCACAATTTAATTATTCATATTGCAACTAATTATTCCATACTTAATTAATATTTTATTAAACGTATTTAATGGAAAGACGAAAAATTTCTAGTTAAAGCGAGATTATTTGCAAAAAGATATTATAAAATTTGAAATGTTATCAAATGGCTAGGTATATACATTCATTTTTTGAAAAAGATGATTATTATTTTTTAATTGAAAATAGTCAATTTAATATTTTGTAATAAATGTATAAAATTTTTAAATTAAAAAAAATTTTTTAATGTTTTATGTTTTATAATGTTAAAAATTTTAATGAGTGTGCAGATTTCTGGATCAGTGAGTAATCTTGAGTAACTCAATTCTTGAAACTTTTCTTGTTCGCGTAACTTCGCTTTTCCGATTTTTTATTACTTCAACAATCATCGTTCTTCCGTCAGAAAATTGGCGTAAAACTTATCCCTACCCGCATAAAATTTCAAACGGTGGACTTAAAAAGAATATGCGATTATTTCAAGAAGCGATTTACTTTATCGCGAAAATCGTCTGATGTAAAAAACTTTTAATGGTTACCAATCTTAATCCATCAAAAATATAAAAAATAATTTTTGTTTGTAAAACAGAAATATGCAAATTAAGAAAATAAAAAATTTTTTTCAAGTTATTCTATAATGTAAAATAGATATTGTAAAGTAGAAATTGTAAAGTAGATAATCAAATAATTAATTGTATTATGTGAATATGCGGAATAAAAATCAAGTTCGATAATTCGAAATAATCACATTTATCTCCTATTATTATTAATTGTATCTGATTTTTATTTTCAATTATTTGAATTATCTCGGTATGAAATTCAAATTTACTCTATAATTTTATCTTGAATTTTCCACAGTCGCTACGCATAAATCCGGAATATTTTAATTTACGTCCAACGAATTTTTAATTTACCCCATACGAATTTTTAATTTACATCAAACTAACTCGTCCACCCCACGGATTTCATTTCAGATAAAGGAACTTTTCGTCCTCTCTCGGCCGGCATTAACGAACTTAGCGAATGACCTTGCTAAGTGGAATCTCCATGAGATGTCTCGAAAGGGTGGCAAAAGTTTCTCGCCTTCCTTTTCGATAAATCCGAATGTCTCTGAAAGACTTTAGCACGTTGTCACTCATAAAATACGCTCGTAAAACTGACGATTTGTAGTTTGATGCTACGAAGAAAATAGAACAGAATTGTTTTTATATTGAAACATGCTTCGAAAATATGAGTAAAAGGAGATTCAAGTGAAATTATTTGTTAATCTATTCACCGAGTTATTAGAGGAGTGAAACGATAAAGTTACGTTATAAACTTGAAATTTATGATTTAATATTTCAAGCTACTACTATGTTGGTACAATGGACGATAAAATTAGAAATTATGCACTTTGCTGCTGACTCTTTTAGAAGGTAAATTATAAGACAAAAAGCAGCTTGCTCGTAAACAACTAAAAGTAAGAAAATTAATTACCAGCAACATAAAATTGGGTTTTTTCTAGCGAGAAAACATTTTAATATCAATTACCTATTATCCATATACCAATATATCAATCTATCTAATATATCAATATGCCGAGAAATATAATTATTTTTAGCAATCAATTCGTTATATTTTGCAATATATTGAGTCAAAGAGAATGGCTAATGAACATTATTTTTAGTAAAGATACAGGAAGCAACTAACATAAAAGAGCGAAAAAATACGAAAATTTCATGTTTTATTCAGCGACTATTTTATACGATGAGATAACAGAATTTATTCATGAAAAAAAGCTTCCCTGTTTCGACCCTTCAAGTTTAGTAGAATTTAAATGTCCCAATTGACGAAGGGAGAACGGCTATAAGAATGAAGAATAGGCGGAGGAAACGAAACGCTTTGTCACGAGTCCTAAGTTTTCCAACAAAGGGTAGCTTTTGACTATACTCCCAAAAGTAGCAAAGCAAGCGGGTGGAAACAACCGATGGTCTGCTTCCGCGTGCCGGCGGAAAATTAACAAAATAATTCACATGCCATGGCGTTAAAAGCACCGACGGGACCAGTATGGCGGCGCCATAAACGCTGATGTGATTTAAACACAGGGTGTTCCTAAGTTCTCTCAGCGCGCCCCCATCCACCAGCTGCGCTGCCGTTCATCTTCGATGCCTAACTACTTCCGCGGTAGCTGCGTACATAACTAGCGTCGATAATTGCGGCACCTTAGTAGTCTATGGAGATCAATATTGCGGTGTACCGTTCGGAGATTGTTACATGTTCACGCATGATTCATCTCACCATGTTTGATTTATCTCACTTTATCTATGCACATTAGTGAAAGAGAAATTCATAGAAAAATTTGAAATCATTTTAAGGATAAAAATTATCATTCAATTTAAGCTAGAATCCTCTTATTCTATTTTAATTTATATTCTTTATTCATTAATTTCTTTTCTAAGAAAAAATTGATAGAAATGTTGCTTTTAATCACTTTTACTGCAAAGAGGATTTTTGCATCTCGATAATTTCTGTTAATTTAACGATACAATCATCTTATCATATGTGTACACACTTTCATAGAGAAATTTGAAACCAAAATAGATTTTAAAAACAGTTTCACAAAATTATTATTTAATTTACTTCAAACTGAAATGCTCGTATTTCTGTTTTAATTCATGTGTGTTTTATTCATTAATTACTTTTTCATCCAAGAAAGATGCGTCAGAAGTCTGCTGTTAATCACTTTTACTAAAAAGATTTTTACATCTCAATAATTTTCACTTAATGATACATGAGGTTTACAACAAGAATAAGTTTACAACGAGTTCATAATTTACGAAACTCACTACAAGTATGAAGTCGTGCGTAAAATGGACTTTAAAATTACAAACTTAGTTCGCTTTTGCACGAACATCATTACAACCCAATGTACTAGAAACTACAAAACATAACTTGCAGCGATAGTTTTGAAACTAGTGCGAAGTGCGTCGCATATTTTCGAAACCGTAAAGTTTCACGAAACATGGATATGTCTTCCTGCGTGTTTCCCGCGATATAAAGAGCACACAACCGCGAGTTGTATGAAAGGAAATAGTGAACAGCGTAATCAGCAATGCCGCGCCGTTTCTTGCTGTAACAAATGGAACGCGAGTTTCCTGCGCGTTCCACAGAAGTGGAAGATGCGTAATACTTCAATGTTCAGCATGATGGCGAAACATCGGTTTCGAACGTATGATAAGAAAAAAATATAATGAAAGAGAACGCACGTGGACAGACGGAGGTAGTGGATTGGGATGGGAAAACCGATTTGAACGAATTCAGCCCTAGGCCGCCCACCGACAAACCGTTTCATCGAGTTTCACGAATTTGCGCTCGTAATCGAGATAAAACATTCCGTTATGGCGTCCATCATTTCGTATCGTCGAGCATTTCAATGCAGACTGATACACTGACCAAATAATTGCAATGCTTCTCTCCCCTGCATGTCGATGCTGCGTTCAATTCCAGTTTTCGTCTCAATTACATTGTGTGCGACATAAAACAGATTACAAAAAATCATAACAATTATTTGAATTAAGTTTTATTCTCGTTGGAATTGCTTTAAGAGAGAAATAAGAATATAGGAGAACAAAATTTAAAATGATAAAAATACATAATTATTACTTTCCGCATTTTTCTAAAATCAGGGAAATATTCTATAGAATTAATAAAATAGCGCTTTTATCATTTAATATTGTTTTCTTTCACCCCCTTGATATTGCTCTCAAAAAACGCGATAGTCCGCGTAAAGATTTTCGTATCAAGAGTAATATTCATGCTTTCTTGGGAGTTTGTTTTCTTGGGATAAATTTCAATGCGGCGATACGCGCCGGTTAAGCGGGGCAACACGGCAATGCACTTAGGATAATGCTCAATTTTTAAGCTCGAGCGAAACTTCCTTGTTATTACTACGCGATTGAGATGCGTTATCTAATGTCGCGTATAAATCATGCAGGTCGCGCAAAAGGAAATTTACGTTCGAGTTCGCGTCAGTTGCCTCGATCAATTCCTTCTTTCAATTTTTCGCATCCAAATATATTAGGATTAAAAACAAGAAAGCTTATATATAGGAACCGACACTGGGTATTGTTGTATAAATCAATTTATTGCACATAACATTAATTTATATGTTTCGATCCGTTAAGGGTCGAAATTCAATAAATTACACTTATTGTTAGAAGAGGATCTTAACTGCATATCGAAACGTATAAATTAATGTCAATGTGAATATTCAATTTATTATCTGTTTCTACCAATATAGATTAATTTTAATTAACTCTTCTTTTTTTTAATTCTTACAATTCGAACTAGGAAAAGTTAGTTGAATCGAGATTAAAATGAAATTACATTGATAGAAACAAACATATGTCGGATTATCGATGTTTATAATTATTTTATTTTCAATTATTTTATCTGTATTTTTATTAATTCATACGTATATCTAAAATAAGATTATCAGATTTTTTTTTACTGAATCCGGAAACAGATTTCAACATTTTTTTATATAAAGATAATCGATGTATAAAATTTATTTTTTTTATTACATATTATTTTATTTTGCTTGACAAATCGTACTGTAAGTAAATTTAATATTTTAAAATGTTTTTGTTTGCTATTTTTTAAATTACTATCAGTAGAGTACATAAAAATTCGGGGATTGTCCTCAAAAACGAGGACATCTGGTAACATTATTGAGTAACATTATTGAGGAGTTACGCTTATGGGTACACGGATTTTTGCTGTGACACTCACTTTTCGTCTTGTACTACTACTTTTTACTCATTTATCAAAGAGAGACAAGAGCATGATCAATCAATCACGTGATTGAGCGTAGGAAGCGTCAAGCGTATCAGCGTTTAAGAATCGATAACTTAATGGCCACGATGGCCATCCGACTCTGACGGCCGAACTCTTCCCTACCTTGACCTCGACCATCGACGACCTTCCTTCTTCGTCGCGCCGCCATTTCCGGTCCTTATCTCCATCTAGCCGATGGTTCCTCACGAGCCCGTTCAGACTGCGATAGGAGAGCAGCCGACACATATCACTGGTAAGATCGGGCAGGCGACCTTTTCTGCACTCGCAATAGAACTTACGCTGTGGCATCGCGCGACACGCACACACACATGTACAGTCTCCTTCTCACCTCGTGTCGTCTTTGTTCATCATTTTTCCCAAGTTGATAATAAACCTCGGAATCACTTCAGTTAACGAGAAAAGTTTAAAATCCACGCTGTGATAGACAATACGTTTTTTTTAATTCACAGAAGAATTTCGTTGTATACATTATTAGAATTTTGTTCGAAAATTCTAAAAAATTTTGTTATTTAGACAAATGGTATTTAGAGATGTTATTTAGAATTCTCTAAGTATGCGTTGTATTTCTTGTATATAGATTTTTTTATGTACCAATTTACTCAAAAAGTTATGAATTATCTCCGAATATTTATGCAGAATCGAATATTTATACAATCAGACGTTTAATCAATATATATATATATATATATATACTTAATTTTAAACATAAGTGCTATTATATATAAATATAAGCCCTCATTTTATGTTAATTTTAGAAATGGCGATTCGAGAAAATTAAATTCCGAGAATATTCAAATTCTAAATAAAATTTTATAGTCACCGAATCGCAATCAAGCTCGCAATCGAATTCGTTACAGTTATTCATGAAATTAATAAAATGTTTTATGAGAAAAATTTAATTAAATTTTTGTAATATAATTGAAAAGAATAGAAAAAAAAGAAATAGAATAACTTTGTAAAAATATTTTTATAAATTGTATATCATTAGATAATATGTGTGTTAATAATATATTTTTAAAATAATATAAATCAAATAAAATAAATTGCTAAAATATTTTATTATATCTAAATAAATTTAGAAGTTACTCACAAATTTTTAATATTCAGTAAATTTGATCATTTCATAATTTACTATATATAAAAAATTGAAACATATACTGCCATCAATAATCAACAGAAGAAATGTCGTGAAAGAGCATGAAAAAATTTAACGAGTGTCGAGAGTAGAAAGAAGTCGATAAAATCAATGTATTCCTGATGACGAAACGATGTAATTCAGCCAAGTGTTACAACACGATCACGGCGTAAAATTGGGACGAAAAAGATGTCTCGAGGCTACGCTGCTGTATGGCACCGTTTCGTGTAAATCGGTGAAACCACTTCTCGTTTCGTTCACAGACCGGTATTTACTAACTACCTTTTACTCGCTTTTCTACTTCAAATTACGATAAACGGAATCTTATGACGATCGACATAAAATAAATTTTAACAAGTGCCTTTAAATGCATCAAGGTAAATGAAATCCAAATGTAATATTATATTAACAACCGCAATTTTTCAAATGCATTAAAAGTTATATTTCTCAAAGTTGAGAAAATATACTTTATAAGTTACTTATAAGTTATCTTTTAGGTTACCTTACATTACTGTTTATTATAGAAACTAAGTACAAAAAATAATACAAAATTGAAGCAAATAATAAAATATAATATAAAGAATAAAATACTCAAACTATTATTGTTCAATTTCTATTGTATAACGTATGTAAGATAACCTAAAAACTAACTTATAAAGTAACTTTCCCAATTAATATTTCTAAATAATATTTAAGTACCTAAGATAATAAATATATTAATTTTGAATTTTTCAATTTTTTCGAATGTAAAGCAAACTACATGCTTGAAATATTTTTGGTTCTAATTATATCTTATCTAAGTATATATTGGATACACGCACTACGGCAGTTGGAAAGTACATTCGACACAAGTACATTCATCGAAATAAATGTACTTTTTATTTGATTTTCTGCTACGATCTCCAACGAATCGATTAGCCAATGACCCACGGAAAAAAACAATGAAAAATACACTGCTGTTTTTCCTGGGGCGGTTTACTATCCTCGCCTGTGGGAACGTCGTGAAAAATTGCGCGATGATCCACGAATGACTGGAGAACGATGTCGAGCTGTGGGCAGTTCGTAGTTCGATGTTCGAGAAACGTTTAAAAATATCCAGGAATGTGAACGAGGTCATTTTGGGAAGGTGCGCAGGAAAGTTGGAATTTACATAAACGAGGTCGACAGAACGACTAACTCGGCTTGTACAATTTCGGATATTAAAGAGAATGTAGACACTTATTGATCTCACTCATTTCGATATTTCGATTCACAATAATGGTAATTTTTAATATATTGAATTGAATAAACAATGTATTGAAATGAATAAACAATATTGAATTGAATAAATGGCTGTTCTCTTTTTAATTAAATTCTATTAACAAAACATTTCAATAATTTTTTATCACTGTGTTTTTGTTTAATCTTTTATTACACATATAAATATATAAATATTTGTCGTAAATAATATAAATAATATAAATATTCAAATAATAACATCTTTTATGTTGTAATACATAAAATGACTAATTCAAACCACTCTGTACGTATATTTGTAAATATAATATTTTTTTAGAAAATATTTTCCTATATAATATTTCCTATATAATCTATAATGGTATTATTTTCGGTCATGTAAATTGTTACACATACAAATCTCTTTTAGTAGCAGTATAGTTAAATTTTTAAACACCACGAAATTATACAAAGTAATTGCAAAGTTTGGCAATTTTTAAAAGTGATATTTAAACGAGAAACCGGTTACGTCTACTGTGTTTGTAATTATAGCATGCAATTATCGGCATGAAACCTTACTAATTTAAATATCGGTAAAATTATTAATATCTTTTTTTTATAATATGTTGAATCTCTTCATTTTAAAATTAGCGAGCGTATATTTTTGTTTCTGTAATCGCAAGTTTTTAATTTTTATTAATGTACTTTATTAAATGTTAAAACTTTAATATAATTTATAGCTAACATTGTTAATGATAAGAGAATTTTGGCGAATCTATTAATAATATCTATCTGAATACATAAAATACGTTTCATTTAAAAAAATTCTATTTTAATCATTATCTCTTGAATTTGTGCTTTCCAAAGACTTGGCGTGCAGAAACGAAGCATAAAATTACGCTCGCCTCCGCTTCTCCTCATCGACATAGCGATATAGCGCTGGCACACGATATAAAGGATAATCCAATTTCGGAGGCTTTCTATCCGTGATAGCGGGTCGGAAAAGACAAGGGCAAGCTCATAAAGTTCAGACCCGCGGGAGCGCAATACTCCGTTGGCAACAACAAAGAGAAAAGTAGAAGAAGAATGAAAATTTTCTGGAAGATTACGGATGTAATGCGCATTACGCAAATCAGTCTTTTTGTCTGCGTCTGTTCTAACGATCTTAATTATTTCGTTTATATCGACATTTCTAAAATTGTATTTATAGATTATAGATTCTATAATCTTCATTTCTGTTCACTCACCATTATCTCAGATTATGATGTCAAAAGTGAGAAAATGCACAATAAAAATTCTTGCAAAATATATTAATATGGAAATATGTTTCAAGAAAACAATACTTCAATCAATAAATTTGTAAAATATATCAAAAACTTTCTTCCTGTTCTGTTAATTAAGTAGAACCATATGTTTCTGGAAATATACAGAATCAAAAACAAAATAAACTACAATCAGGGAATGACAAACTTAAATTAATAATACAGAAATAAATATAATTTAATTTCGTATTAAAACAAAAAGATAGTTTTCGATAATTTTACAATCTAATTTTATCAATTGTAAATGCTTTGAAAGATATTGAAAAATATTTCTATTCAAATATTTCTATTCAAATTTGCAAGAATTTTTGTTGTGAGTTTTCTTATTTCTCATATCATAATCTGAGACAGTAACGAGTGAATAGAAGAATCAATGCAGTTGTTATTACTTAATATTTTCAATTACATCATCTGCAATGAAATAAATAAAAGTAATATTATATTGATAAATTCAATTCTATTTATATTTAAATTTAATAAATTAACATGCTAAAATATTTAGCTTTGTTATATTTTTACCTATATTTTTGCCTATATTAATTAAATCTCTATGTATAATCAAATTAATATTATAGTGAATATACATCGTACGTAAAAAAATTAATAGATTCTCTCAAATTTTATTCGCCAAAGATTGTGTGTTGAGAGACCAGAATTCTGCGTGTAACGGACAGCAATTAAAGACGGTTGTGGTGCAAGATAATCCGGGAAATTACAAATTCGTTCGACTCCCTTTCCATCCTTTGGGACAATCCTAATTAACTCGGTGCTACCGCGCCCCGAAGAGGATATCCTTCGTTCGCCAGTTCACGAAAACGTGCTTGACGATCTAGTTAGTTTCGACCCGGAAATTTAGTGCTGTCCCCAACGGAGCTGATATAACACAGCTTGCATAAGGTGCAATTTAAATAGATTTTAGATATATTAGATAAAAATTTACTGACGAATTGAAAAATACGTAAGTATATTAGGAGAAAATAATAGTATTTATCTTATCAAGGTGAAAATTTAAAAAAATAAACGTAGAAGATATTTAAAATTTAAATTTTTAAAGATAATATTGAGAAAAGAAAGCACTTTTGCGTTAATAATTAATTAATTAATATTAATTAATCATGTTTACATTTAAACATGATTTTAATTTGTTGATATCGATACAAATATGTATGTTTAGCTCCTACAGAAACTCATTCAAGTTAATTAAATTTAATTTAATATTGCGTTCAAAATAGCTAAAAAATTTATTTAACTTTTATAAATTTTAATTAATTTTAATTAATATTTATGAAAGCGATATTACAAAAATGATATTCGATCTTTTCTTGTTTCTTTATTATTTTAATTAGTGAAAAAAAATAATCAGTTATATCAAATATTCACAAAATAAAAAAATAAGGAAATGAATAATCAATGAACTTTTTATGCAAGCTTCTTAAAAATATCTAGGAGCAATTCTTAATCAGGATCTCACAAAATAAAATATCGCGAATTTCACTTTGAGATTGACGTGTTCGTGACTGGTGAGAAGCATATCAGCAAAGATCGTAGATCACAAACAAGATAAGTATGTATTACGAGGAAACGATCGTGATTCAAAATGCCAATGACTGTTAATGAAAAACAAGAAACATGGAAACGGAATCATTGCGCTAGTCAGGAAACGTCTGTGAAGTTAATGAATTCTTTTAGTGAATAGTACGAGGTACTATACTGACTTAATACTCACGATCTGAATAATTATCTTTGCGCTAAAAATTCTACCGAGATGATTAATATTGTAAGCATAGTTAATGTTAACTAGAAACCGTTAGTGTATATACTGGCTACAATTGCATACGTAAGGTGAAATTTGCGAAGTTATACATAAAGTGCTTTGAATAATTAAAATATTTACTCTCTCTTTTTTCTTTCATCGTAGATCTTCAGAACAAGATTTTTTTATATCTAAAAAAAACTGAAAGAAAGTTGAAGATTATAAACTCTTAAGTATATACGGTCATATAACTATTTTTACAATCTTATTTATGATACATAGTAAAAAAATGTTCAGTAAATATAATACGCTTTACTAAATAAAATCACGGTTATTTTTACATCGGTTATCTTTAAAAAAAATGTGACATTTCCAAAATTCAAGTTAGACAATTGCATTTAGACACTAAAGTTCAAAAATTGCAAGGAACACTTTAATCTCACGAGGGAACATGCGATGAGAGTTATCGGGAGATGCACAGTACAAAAAATAAAAGAGTTCTCGATCTATATTTCCGCCGCTGAAAAATAGAGAAAACATGTTTCATGCATCCCACAAAGTCCAAAGTTGCTTTGCTTTGCGCAAAGGAGTTGTGTGCCTTACATCTTTCCGTTACGTCTTAAAATGTTTTGGAATATTTTATGACCTTTGATCTTATATTCCTGACATATTCTGCATTTCTAATGATATTTTCGTAATTATATTACGCGCGTTTTAAATCCGCGCGATGGATGTAATCGGACGCGTTGTAAACTTTGTAAAAACGCTAATTCAAGAACTCAAGCCGCAGTGGAAGCTGGACTTTCTTTCCGTACGTCCGCTTAACTTAATAATATCGCGACGAAACAGAAACGGAAGCTTAATAGAGAATTAAAACAGATTACGTCGCTGATAAGATGAAAAAGTTTTCTAATTAACAGCGAAATTTCTTCGCGAAATCATCAGTAACCGCGGGAACAATTCGCGAATTTGGAATAATTTGTTAAAGAATAATTCAGTCACAGATAGTCTATTATCTCGCAAAGATTATTACCATTACGCTGCGAAATAATAAATTCATCGATTTATCGTTCATTAAAGATTCTTCGATATTATGTTTATATAGAAAATTGCAATCATGAATTCATTTTATGTCTATATTTTTAACGCGATGATGTATTTATGTATGCATTTTATCTAAACAATTAATTAATTTTACACTGTCTTTAAATATGAAAAATTACACCATTAACTGACTTATTTTAAACATGGAGAAAATAAATTCTAATAAAGATGTTTGATTTTTTTATGAATAAAATTAAAATTCTAAACGATTCTGCTACATTTATTCTTGAAGACAGTTTATTGTAGCGCAATTGAAATTACGTATTGCCCTTTAAACGTTGCATTTCATTATGTCGTAATTTATGGAGTATTGCATTTTTCAAATATTGATTTTATGAACAAATTTGCAAAGGACTTTAATATTAAATTTTCATAACGCAACATTTATAAATTTACATTGTTTTATATACAAATTAAATTTATGGATATTTATTTAATGTATCTACTTATAATTCAATTCGTCTCAAAAGCATCGACTCTTTGATGCTGATTTATAATAAATACGAAACAAAATGTATTCATATGACAAAAATCAAATTTGGTTTCGAGTTTCCTTGAACTCAGTGAAAGCAAAGCGAGCAAGATGGAACATGATGTAGCTAAGAATTTCGAAGTCCAAGCTCGTACGTAACGCAATGTTTCCACAATCCGCTTATTCCAACCCAGAAATTCTTGCCACCGCCCGGAATTGCAGATGGTTCGTGCCCTCGTGAAGGCAACGCGGTTTTCGCGAATTTCTTTCACGGAGAGAATACGACGACTGCCATCCGGTCGCGTAGTCGTCGCTGACCTAATAACGTTATCGCGTACACCGCGAGAAACAATGAGAGCGATGCATCAAAACAAACGACGGCGCCGAGGAAATTACTGGCGTCTCAATAAGAATGGAAAATTTCATTCTTCTCTAGTACAAGTGGCTTTATCGCGCTCCGAGTATAATAATTTTCTCCCTCGCGCGAAATTGAGGTAACAATGGAGTACGAGCGAGGATAAATAACACCTGAACTGACTTTATCCAGTCCGCCAAGGGAATTCCTAGAGATTCTTATTAAGATTCCGCTATATCCGTCGCGGCAGTCTATCTTAACTCGTTCGTATTCCGAAATTTTAGTATTCAAAATATTAATTTGAGACCAAAATTAATGATATTTTAATAACATCTGTTTTTGTAGTATCAGACAGTTGTAATTTTCTTAAAAAAATATAATTGATTTTTATCCGGCGAATAAGAGAAGACTGATCTGATGTGTTAATAAAGATAGATAACGTGCTGATAATACGGTTATATGTGTGGAAAAATGAAATCAACGGATTTTATGGCAGACTTATGTTCCGCTTCATAGCGTAGATATCGCAGAATGAACAAACGGTAACTTCGCTTAAAGACAAACATTTCGTGGAAACTTTTCAAACGCCTGTGCCAGCTGTTGTAGTAAAAAGTTATATCGAGAACTTTTCTTTAGGATCCTAATATCCTAAGGGAGACTCTATCGTTTAAGACAAATCTGGCGCTCGTTTTGGCCAGATGTATTAGATCCTTTTAACTTTTCACTAACCCAAATTTCATTAAGGCATAAAATATTTATATTTTTAAATATAATACCTATAATTCCGTTCGATATGAACCTGTGTATCGTTCTGTCACGTATGTCTATTACGGAATTTCCAATTTATATCCAAAACTAAATTTCCACAAGTTTCTTTTAGCAATATTAAAAAAAAAAGACGCCGAAAACATATATCTAAAATTCAAATTTTGTAAATTCCGTCCATTAGCAACTTTTACACGGCATTAGCATTTTATCACGGTAGCAACCTCTATAAGATTTTCACAAACATCTCGATCAAATATTCAATAAATAGCACGATTAATTATCTATGTTATAGAGAGCTAACAATGCGTGCGTATTATACTGGCGTATTTACGGTCGTCGTTCATTTGTCGTTCATATCTTCCGATAAGATCGTTAAATTCCGTCGTTCTCTCTAATCGCGATGTATCACCGATGTTTAACTATATATGAGCATGTTGAATGCGATAAGCTCCGCACATAGGCACATCGGACGAACTCAGTCTGTAAACACACGATGCATACAAATTATATATACACCATCATTGAGCCTGCGAAACAGCAACTGCTCTCAAACGAACGGAATCTACTGTATAGTCTCGTGCGTGCGGCACAGCATCGCGGGTCACGACTCGCGGTAAATTAATTGGCCCGATTATTGCTCGCCGGGACGTTGTTTCAATTAGTCTCAGCAGTAGGTACGTGGATGCATCTGTATGAAATTCCGATGTGCCCACCTTTCGCACTGGTAATCGAGAAGCGAACGCGCACGTGCGTGAGATACGCTTCGCGAATGCGCAGCGCAACATCATTACGAGAAATACGACTCGACGTGGAACATTTTTAATTAAAATTAAGGATGGTTTTAAGCTTAGATTTCTAAATTTTATAGTATTCGTATTATTTTCTCTAATTTTATTTCTCCCATCCCAATACGTCTTTCAATAGTTACATTATAATAAGCTATTGTATTGCTATTTATTTATTAAGTTTTGTTTTAATATAAATATACTTTATGAATATACATATTTTTATTATTATTATTATTTAATGTGTTAATTATCATGTATACTTTTTTATATAATTTCTAATAATTTCTAATAATCAAAGAAACTCACATAAAAAATTATGTAAGGAAATTTTATTTCGGCACAAAGATCCTTTTGCGTTGCTTTGAAACGAATTTAATGTTACATTGCACACGTACATGTATAAAATCGCAAATTCTCGAAGACGATTCGCATCGTGGCCTTTCAATGACTCATTATTTTTGCTAATGGCGACATTAGCCGCTCGAAAAATTACGATCATTACAAACTACTGCTCGCTCAACGCGCAAGGTTAAACGATGGCAAGATGAAATCACGAAAGCGTGAATAAGCAGTGATAAAATGCGCCATATAACGGTTTACTATCGTCTCGAGACAAACTAACGATGAAATAACGACGAGATGGCCCGGCCAATTTTCCAAGATGCCACAGAATAATTGCAGCCAGAACGGTCGAGTATAATGATTTTCGCATCGTCACGCGATGCCGAGATCCGGTACTTCCCCGTGCTCTCATGACAAGGGCAGGCGCTGATAAGAAATACCGGAAATTTGATTCGCTGATAACATTTCATAAAGTTACAAAAAATGCTAATCTTCATTATCCTTTAAATATATCTCTTGAAATGAATAATTTTTCATTTATTTTTCTTATTTTAATTGTTAAGACGTAAATCGCTTATTACATTTACAACATGATTGCGCATTAATCATAGATTTTAAATGCATTTTTGCAAAATATCAATGAGATTTAACTATAAACACATTAAAAATGAAAAAAGTTATAAAAAAGAAATTCTGCTATTTCATCAACAAAATAAATATTTCAATTAATATTAATCGCGTTATTATTTATTGTATAAACTACTTTACTCGGAAATAATTATACGCAGCTGTGAAAATTAAATCAAGTAATTTTATCTCTTTAATTTATCTCGATACTATCGCACGATGTTTAGTTCGAGCACGATTCAAGCGCGATAATCAAAACCTTCAGCTGAGGCGGTCGCAAATTACACGACGCGATAGTTGAGGAATGGCGCGCGACACAATGCGGAAAACTCGACGATGTAAGTATTGCTGACGTAAACCTCGAAGCATGTTGATTTTGCATCGAGGTTTCAACCATTCACTTCTCATTATCCATATACCGTTACAAACGTTGCATTTCGATAAGCTGGCTGCAGCTATCATATATTCAAAAATTTCGATAAAGTCGAACAACAAAACCGTTTTATTGAAAAAGAAAATGCAAAAAGAACTTTCTTCTATTTTTTGATATAGTAAGATCTCACAAATTTATTTTTATATAAACAGCTAAGTTAATTATTAAACTTAATCAAAATTAATCAAAATTATCTTACGTTTTTGAACGGAAATTATCTCTCGTTTTTGCACATAATTTTCAATATTCTTTTTTACAATATATATATATATATATATATATATATATATATATATATATATATATATAATATATATATATAGTATCGTTTCGTTTACGTTACTTAC
This sequence comes from Atta cephalotes, assembly GCF_000143395.1. Classification (NCBI taxonomy): domain Eukaryota; kingdom Metazoa; phylum Arthropoda; class Insecta; order Hymenoptera; family Formicidae; genus Atta; species Atta cephalotes. The sequence continues at coordinate 5,106,304 of NW_012130080.1, read as the reverse complement.
TTTACGTTTNTTATTTAAGTAGTACGTACTATTATAATAGTAACTACTAATAAGT
>NW_012130080.1:5097295-5106229 GCF_000143395.1 Atta cephalotes | reverse complement strand
ATACTATATCAGCTTCTTTTTAGGGACCACTTTTGTTTCATTTTAGAATGGCCATTTCAATGTAAATCCTAATAATGGCAATCGCGTTTGATGGAAGCATCTGCGTGTTATGGCAGAACAGCAATTTCAGAAATGGTCAGCGCCGTGAATCGTGCTTGAATGACGAGTGTTCATAGGGAATCATAAAACGGAGTCATATTTCGAGTTCGTGGGTCAACTTGGTCGAATGCACGCATAACAACTTTTCGGCATGTTGCTATAGCTGCGGCAACGACGATACTATATATGTAAAAGCGAGTTATCGCTTGAATCGTGTCGAGGTTTAGGTTTAGGTTTAGGTTGATTGCAAGCTGGGTAAACTGTAAAGTTCCCAAAGGGTTCCTAAAAGGTCTCATGGGATTTTCGGAAAAATCGAATTGTGTAACAGATATTGGGTTGTCCGGAAAGTTCGTGCCAACTAAAATTTAAATTTTAGTATACATTTATTAAATTAAATTTTTCTGCGTTTCAATTTTCCTTCAACATCGGCACGAACTTTCCGGACAACCTATAATAATAATAATATCAAAGATGGATTGAAATATTTCTTTGAAGCTGTTTAATATTACATTTTTATATAAAATAATGATTTTATTTCAAATAAATATCTAACTGGTAGTAAATTATTTATTTAAAAGTATCAAAATCTTTAAAATTAATTATTATATTCAACTGTTCACGAATAAAAAAAAGTGACATTTAAAAAATAAGATTAGATCAGTTGGATGTAATTAAAGAAAATGTAAAGAAAAAAATTAAAATCTGTACAATTTCATACATAAATTTCTGTGAAATAATTCAACAAGGTAATTGTATAATATTACATCGTGAGATCATAAATTAAATAAAGAATGTCAACCGCGTCGTTTGTATGCTGAAATATGCAGTAGAGTGAAAGGAATAGTAGGACTCTCCGTGTAAAGTATAATAGTAGAAAATGGATGATCAACAAATGTGAGTTTTGATTTTGCGGTTGCATTCGCAAGAATTTCACTTATATTAATGTTAGCAAAAGTATTACGAAATGTTACGATCAAGATAGTATTACAAAACATTACTACGAGATACGCAATTTTATGCTGAATGAAGTATTTTACGAAACATCTTGTTATTAAATAAAGTAAAGAGAATAAAAAGAATTTAATAAAAATTAGTAGTACAAAGAGGAAATTTACACGAAAGAGGATTTTCTTATCGAGAATCAATGAATATTCTCCTTTCATCAAATATTCCGTCACTAAATTATCCGACAGTCTGTATTATAGAAAAATAATCGAGTAATTTCTTATATTTAAAATAGTTCTTAATACTTTCCGCTGTTAAATTTATAAAGCAAACGGTGCAGAGAGAAGGGAACTTCGGAGAGTACGTAGCACACTTTCAGATCGTAATACGGCATTATAACTCAGCGACAGCCAGCGTCATGCCTTTATTAAAGCGGATGCAGCGAGAGCCAAATGGAATAGAGTACAAAACATAGCCGAATAATCAACGCGCATCCTCGTACTCGCAAAACGACGGCTAACGAGAAACTTGGACACAAAATTATGTGCAAGTCGAAAGCGTTCCGGAAACTACCTTACGGAATTTCCCGGCGCGCGGCAAGATTCTACCTAAAAGCGTATTCGTCGCTGCGCTGCGCCGAGAAACTTGCTGCCGACCTATAGTCGGAACTTGCGACTCCGAGAAGAGATTGCATCCAGCACTTAGCTGTCCGCCTACAACAACGTCGCTATTATCGCCACTGGGTGCACCGCTAGCCACTCGTACGCGTCCCGCGAATGGAATAACGTTATTAACGAGCTCGTTATCTTGCCAAATAATAACTGTCGTAATGAACGACACATAATAACGTCACGATAATTGCGGAGACAAAGCAGCCGGGCGAATTCCCAGAATTATGATTTTCGCGCGCATTACAACGGATAATCTGCGTGCCGATAATAGAGAATGCCCTCTTCAGTTGCTTGATAAAATTAAGTAAAGATTTGATAAACTAGATCAAATAAACCTGTCCATTATCCAATTTGAGCGAAGCTAAAATGCAAAACTATCGATGCAAAAAATTCAATGTAAGATTTTAGGACTTATAAAGTATTGATAAGCGTCAATTCAGATGTATATCAACACTTTATAATTCCTAAAATCTTACTTACATGAATTGTTTTGAATTGTTTTGCGTCGATGGCATTTTGGCTCCGGAGCTCAAATTGGACTCAAACAGGCCTAACTGAACTAGATAAATAGGTGTAATAAAAAGAAATCCGTTATTTTTCCATTCAATTTCAAAAATAATGGATTTCTTTTTACTACACCTAATATATATTTGCTCCATTTTCTTATAACACTTCTAAAAATCAATTTGGTTTTTATTGAAAAAGTCTTGCAACTGATATTCATTTATCACTGGAGTAATATTAACAGACGTACTGTATGTTATGAACATTAAAGCGATTCCAGACGATATGACCAATGTATGCTAACATTATCAAATATTACATTATCTCATACACATGGCGTGCATATATAATTATCCATATGACTGTAAGCTAATATTTAAGCAAATGTGTGTAAAATTGGCGAACAAATAAGTCATCTGAAGTTGCCGTTAGAAAGTTTACAATTATTAAGCCAGAATTAGTGTTACTAATTCATGTAATATATCTTATTCAAATAAATTTTCAAATATGAATACCTTATACATATATATATATATATATATATATATAATTATATATAAAATTTTGTTTTACTCTTAATTTTAATATAAATTATTATTAGATGATAAGAAATTTAATTAAAACGTTTTAAAAAATTGAAAACGGAAGTATGTGTCTTACACAATTCTGATTGCAAATTGCTTAGATGGATTTGATTTGACATATGAACTTGATTTGACTATGAAAGAAGAATCACATGCCTAATTAATTCTACTTGTGTCGTTTAAAATTGCACGATCACGCACAGGATTACGCTCTCATCTGGATACCAATCAACTCGTCTCAATTTCCGTGAGACTTTTCCACCGTAAAGCTTTTCGTTCAACGAGCATGGTGATGTTACTATTCAAATATGTAAAGAGCGCGAATACTTGGTCGAATAGTAATTGTATCACAATCTAAAAGAGTAAAAAAATTGGAATCATTGCATTATCGACAATTTGATAAATCCAAATATACGAAATTTCAAAGTCGCAAAATTTGAAGATTTGCGAATCTGAGATTTTTGGGATTTTCAAAGACGACAGACCTAATGAATATTTTAGAATATATAGATCATGTAAATTACCACTGAATACATTTTTTGTTGTTAACAAAACAATAAATATAAATGATTCAATTTACTAACATTTAACAAGCCAGCAACGCTTCTCGTTAATACTTTGCCAGCGAAAACCTCGGTATTATTTTAATCCATATTGTTGCAAACAGACCTCTGTATAATATAACACTGCAGAAAATTAAACGGCGCCACTAATTTTCTCTTTTGTGCAATACCGGTATAACGAGGGTTTCCATGTTTGTTTGCGGCGGCTTTTACACGCACGAAAATCTCGGTTAACGATGCAAGTTAGCCGAGGGCCACTCATATATAACACGATCCCATACACGTACGCGCAAATTAAATAGCGAGGCGTATGTGCAAGTTCTCGGTCGTCACGACGCAATCTAAACAGGATTCGAAAGCTTTCACGTGAAAATTACGGCGTTTCTCATCGAGGTCCGGAAAAGCGACGTCGGGTTTAATGTAAAGCTCGCGTCTAACACAGCGTAACGTTATACATACGTGACGCATGACAAAGTAACAGAAAACTAAACAAATGTGTTCGTTTACGAAAACTACGTAACATATTGAAAGCGATCCTAAATTTTTCTCTAAATAAACAGATACCAAATACTAACTTTAATAAATATTTGTATTAAAATTATTTCTTAAGATATTATATTTTTATAAAAATGTACACTGAAAATTTATTAAATCGTAATATTTTATTTAATAATACTAATTGTAAGTAAACATTTACTTACAGTAAATAAATATTTTCTCAATAAAAAATGAGTTAAATCAAATTAATGATTTTCGTATTAAATATAAGTTCGGTCTTATATACGACGTGTAATTTACTAACAATAAGATTACTTAAAGAATATTAACGTTAAATATGTATGTGATTGTCGTATGAATTATGTACATAAATATGTCAAAAACCTGAAAATTTTATTAAAAAATTAATACATTTATGAAATAAATTAATAATCACAGATCTGATTAAAATCTACGAATAAAAATACCTGCATATCGTGCGTATCTAAATTTTAGTTAAATGAAATGATGATATGAATGATAATATGAATAAACAGGGTGCTTCTCTTGATGTTAGAGTATCATCAGCAATCAAGAAGAGTGTAATTTTAACAGTTACTCGAGTACATAATTAGTGCTGACCGGTTCGTTTAATTACATGGTAGAACGTGCAATCCGTGACGATGGCGGTGATATCGATCTACCTGATCTGCAAGAACACGCGGCCTCGATCGAAACCGGCGCGGCCGTTTGTACGCACGCACACGCTGATTGGGGTTTCGCAGATATGTATGTGTTCTCTGTGTATAATCCACGATATCGAAATGCCTGATTAAACAGGGATATTGCGTTGCGCTCGAACGCGGCAGTGCTCGGAATGTCGCGTTGCATTGCGCGTATCGTAATGTCGCGTATCGTTATGAGCGTGAAAGTTATTGATCAAATACTACGCTAATCGATATAATTATCAATTGTCATATTAGCTAAATGAATATAAAAATTTAGCAATTGTATGAGAAATGTCGTCGGGATTTACAGTGAGTGAGAGATTGTTTTATGAAATCAATATATATATATATATATATAATAATAATTTATGCCGTAACTTATATCATGTAAAATATTGATAATATTCTAACTGCTGGTGTATTTTCAATAATTATTAATTGATTAATTAACATTTTTTAAATTTCTGATTATTTAAATTTTTGTCCCTATAAATTGCTTTTGTGTGAAAGATTTTTTTAATAATTATACTTTATACTCTTTCCTTTTTATATACAGCTGTTTAGTATTCCCTACAGAAATTTAATATTGGCCAATTTCTTATTAAAAGACAATAATTAGTTTTTTATTTGAAGTACTAAAAGTACTAAACAACAATGCTTTTCCGATTTAAAATAAGTAATTTATTATTGTTTTTCAATTTTGATTAATATTATAATTATACGAGATATCAGATTTTAATTATACATTTATAAATCATTAATTTCGCAAAAATTACAACAAATTAAATCGCTGTTAAATACCCTACATTTTCAATTTTTAATTTATTTATATAAATTAAAGAAAGTTATTCTCTTTTAACTGACAGGATGTCCCAGAATTCCCAATCTTAGTGCCAATAACGGATTTCTCAACCGGATTCAGTTGGATATCCGGTTTTTATTCGCGAACATCGACAATCCTGAAGTCGGCAGATCAGCCTCTCCTGTGTCACGTTACTTTTCGAGACAATCTAATCGCAAGTAAAAGTGCACTCGCGTTGCATACCGATGCGCGTGCCAAGAGAGAATTCTCGTTGCTCGACGCAGAGAGAGAGAAACGAGTTTATATGCTGCGTACAGGCTGCAGTTGCACGTACGTCGCGAATCAAGACGATGACACGTCAATAAATCATTTGCGACAACGGCCGGGCGTTCAACATTGTTCCGACAAAATTTACGCAGCACGATGCGACGATACGGTCGGTCGAAATACAGTGCTCGGACAATATCGAGTCGATACGTCGATCGAGAGCCTAGCAGAGATGTTCGTGAACAATAGGATTATTCGGATGGAGTGCTTCGCACGAGAGGCACACATAGAGAGGACACCGGTCGTCTGCACATCAGCGTGAGATCAATTTGTCATTAATACGACCGATGTAACAATAAGCATTGAATTTCAGAGAAGCAAAACGATAAAATTATTCCTCGTGTAAATTCTCTAAATAAAGTTTTTCTTAACATAGCTTTAATCTGATAGTTATATAGTAACATCTTGTATATATTTATGTTAAAAACGATCCGTTCAAATCCTTGTTAAAATTTTGTGTTATTTTAACATATCCAAGTGTTAATTTAATATAATGTGATTGTGTTATTCCAATATTTTAAGTTAAATTGATATTCAACATTTTTTAGTTTTTGAAATAATACAATTTATATGGAAGTGAACAAATAACATAAAATTAATAAAAATAATAAATAATAATATCCTTTAAAACATAAATTCCAAGATAAATGAATAAAATGTGTTAATTTAACATATTACAAATATTAAATTTATTGAAGCATGTTATAAATTTAATTTCAATGCAAATATAAATATTTGCTTACAAACTGTGTCAATGTCATGCTTTTGTGTTAATTTTTTACATAATACATATTTGTGTTTCTTTCTAACATATTCATCTTGTGTTAAATTAACACCAAAATTTGAATGGATCATTTGGAACATGTAAAATGTATATAACATTTAACACAAATTTTTCAACCGTATAGAATTAGAAAGAGATGTAATATAGGATGTTTATATTTTTTTTATAGAATCTAATATTTGATAAATTTTTCTTAATAAGGACAGATTAGTTGTCACAGAATTAATAGAAAAGAAGATTAACCTAGAATCTATCGTACTTTATATACTTTAACTTACTTTCCGTGATAAGTGGTTAAGGATTAGCCATATGAAGGCAAGAAGGCATTAAAGTCACTGAATAGTTAAACACATTCCTACGCAATAGCTATAGCGATTATAACTCGTTAATAGATTTAGAATATTATAAAATGTTCCATAAATATTAATTATTTTATAATTAACAATTAGAAAATATTGTATCTTATAATTAATAATAATCAACGACTTTATTTATAAATAAATAGGAGACACACTGTGGAGGAGACACAAACTGCAGTAAATCTACTACATCTCCATGCAACCACGACACATTGTCACCGCAAGACTCATCGAGAAACTAATCACTGCTCTCTGCCACCGCTCGTACATTCCTTATCTAATCACTAATACACCGTCTACGACACATTGTTATCTTCGTTAATTACACTCGGACAGCGCAGCGCGCTGTTCGTATCAGATCTTTCTTCGGGGCGTGTTACAGAATTACATCTTTCGACGGAAGAAAGACAGGGACGAACAGGAATCGCATAACAGGATTACTCGCGCGAGCAGGAGTGTACTCGCGTTAAAGATCGCGTGGATACTGCATGCAGCGCGCGCGTTTCGTTCGGTGAGCGCCGTGGGCGAACGCGGAGCAGAGCGGAGCGATGCCTACCTACGCTTTCGACTCGAATGCGCCTTCCTCTTCGCTGACCTTCCCCAATGCTGTGTCGCGTGACCGCGGCCGTCGCCGTCGTCGATCGGAGTGTGCCACACCACGTCGGCCACGTGCCACACTTCGAGCGACTGTCGCGCGACTCTCTATATAGCTGCATTTTCTTGAACTTAACTTGCTGCATCAAGAGAGAGAGAGAGAGAGATTGGGATCTCTTCTTAATACGGATATATATATATATATATCTGTTCCAGAAGACAAATAGCAGAAAAAGAAGAAAGGAAAAAAGGGAAAAGATGCTCTTATTTGACGAAATATTTTGGCTCAATATTACTCGTGCGTTTTTTAATAATATATATTAGATGTATAGAGAATGTCATTCAGTAAGCAAAAAACATTTTGAAACATTGTTACAATATTGCAGGAATATTTTAAAACCTTTCTTGTTATTCTTTTTTATTACAAACATATTTGAATTGTAATATAAGTACAATTTTTTCAAATGTTTCTTGAAAGAAGTAAAAATGCAAGGATCTCGGCAGAAAAAGATCACACACAGAAATAATATTGTTAATATTAATTTTATACAGGTAATATTTTGAAATCGTCAAAAATAGTCACATTTTACAATATATTATAATGAAGAAATATTTTTTATAACCTATCTTCCACAGTGCGAATAAATGAAACGCAAATTCTCAAACATAATCTTTCCGTTATTAAAACCGTTATTAATCATGATATACGATATACATTGTACGCAATTATAGTTAATAATTACCTCAAATAATATATTAAATTATTAATTCTTTAACAAATAATTTTCAATTCATTGTAATTATTTCTTTTGTGTACTGATATCTCATTGAAAATGATCGGCTCACACGAAAGATAAGCACATCGAGGTTCAATGTACGATGCGTCGAATCGGGGTTACGACAAATCATTACGCCGCACTTCCGCGATCGTATACGAAAAAGGGTTTACGACCCAAGCGAGTTTAGCTTAGCAACTTGATATCACGTTTGCTATCTCGGCTCTAAAATTATACATATTGTATTTACCAGACGTCATACAGTTAAACATCATACAGTTATAACAGTTCGAGGTCACGTCTCTTGCGGAAGGATCAAAAATATATGGAAAGTACATCACGTGATGAACTATCTTTTGGAGAAAGTATTACACTTTATGATTTCGTGTCTCGTGCAAATAATTGTATAATTTTGTAAATTTAAATTTCAGTAGAATAACATTATACTATATAATATTATATATTTTATATAATAAGTATATAATATTATATATTTTGATGTCCATTTCAATGAGTGGTTCATTTTATATGTTAATATTACTTACACTAATATACTAAGCATGCAACGAACTATCTTTCGGAGAAAGCACTTCACTTTGCGACTTTGTGTCTCATGCTAATAAATTGTATGCTTTTGTAAATTTAAATTTTAGCTCAATAATCTTATACTGATATACTAAATAAACATATGTGTGTGTGTATGTGTGTGTATATATATATA
>NW_012130080.1:5087334-5097275 GCF_000143395.1 Atta cephalotes | reverse complement strand
TATAATATTATGTATTTCGGTATATATCTGATCCATTTCAACAAATGTTTCACTTTATATGTGTTACTTACACTAATATATACTAAGCACGCGAGCAAGACGAGCTGTCTTTCGGAGGAAGCACTTCACTTTATACGACTTTATATCTTAAATAATTGTATATCTTCATAAATTTAAATTTTAGCTAAATAATTTGATAACCTTACGTATACTCATAATATTATGTATTTCAATATCTATTTTGATAAGTATTTCACTTTATATATCATATCTCGTTCATGCATATACTAATTTTAACAAGATTTTAAACACTATTTCAATCAACTATCATGTTGTTATTATCACAATTCTCTCTTATTATCACCAATCAAATTCCACAGTAGTTTCAAAAGCTATTCATTATAATTAATTATGAATAGCGTATCAAGCACAGACACGAAAGACATGAAAAACTATGTATGACGGATCCGAGCGCGCGCAACGGCAATAACAAACGCACGATAATAACGGTGTTCGCAGTACAAATGCAATGCTTTCGCATTCCATTAGCACGCCGCGGCATACTCGGTAAAGTGTAAAATGAAAGACACTCTCCGCTATTTCGGTATCAGCCGCGTAAAGGAGCCGTGACGAAGCGCGCGTCGTTCTCACTTGAACATCTTCGTACGCAACGGAATAAATTTATTCCAACACGTACAGACGTGAGGCGTTTACGCCTTGCCGTCTCTTTGTGTCGCGAGAATGAGCCGCGAGATTCGCGGAGAAGACGGACGTCGTTTTCGCGACCAAGCGGAGCCGCTAACCCGAGACCGACATGAAGAGCAAACGATCCGCAGCTGTGTATTCAGTTGCCACTCTTCGCCGTAAACCCGAAACGCCGAACTGTCGAGGATGCTTCTATTTCGGAGATTCAGTAGATCTATTGCTGTGGAAAACGCTAATGCTGTTGCTATGCACCTGTTACCGCACGAACTAAAATTATCGACTGCTCTGTGAGCATGCTTTGTTTCTTCTTTAGAACGAGATGCAGTGATTGATTGTGATAAATGGAATCATTCAGTATCAAAAGATGATGCTCTTTCCCTCGTCGTGAATATGTACAAAGCATCGCTTTTAACTCCACAATATTCAAATACATAAATAGAAGTAAATGTCAATTCATCGATAATGAAGTACAAAGTATTATGCGAAAGACGGTTGCAAATATCCTTCTAAACATTTTATAATTTTTAAAATAATAATAATTAATATATTCTAAATTTTTAATTTTTATCTTTTTCAGCTTCGATGTCACATTTATCAAGACAAATTTCATCCAAGATTGTCTCTTAGAGACGTCGCAAGATATCTTTAGACTAATGGTCATAAATATCGCATGTATAATGATTTTGTTGCTTAGAACAACAACGTATAACAAAGTGTAACGATTAAGTGTGTTTCATTTGGCAGATCTCCAACTAACAGTGTGTTCGTTTACCTCGACCGATTCTACTGTCTCAAAAGAGGCAAATTGATTGTGCCTTAATTACTTAATTAATGTTCTAAAGTATATTTATAGAATAGAAAATAATAATAATATGTATCTATATATATTATTTTCCCGACGTCTCGTAGATTACGGAAACATTACCAAGGCAAACATGACGGCCTTCAGCGTTGAAACGGAACGAGGTTTTATTGAGAAACAGATACTGAAAATTTTTGGTTTCGGATAGCGCATTTTCTGCGGTCATGCGAGCTCAACTTTGTAAATAAAAGCGTACGAGTATTATGCAAATGCAAAAATAGCATCATTATTCTCTTCAACCGCGTACACCATGATATTCTCTTTTATCCCGAAGCGATAAATATTTCTGCGAGCACCGGGGTCGGTGTGACAAAAGCACAGACTTGTTATTCCTGCAAAAATGGTACGGTAGGTATGTATGTATGAAAATGCAGGCGAAATTAAAAAATGAAAGATCGTGTCGGTCGTCTGCTCGATCTTTTCATATTTCTGCATGCCATCCAGATCCATGGACATATCCTAGATCAGCAAAAAATAGTAGGTATAAATTCGAACGTTTTCATCGAACATTTTTCGACAATATTTTTCCACTCTGGAAAACTATTTCCTGATTTGATTTACGAAAAGGATGGAAAAATTATGAGTGCAAAACCGACAAAGTACAATTAAAATCAGCATGTACATTGTCTATGGAGATAATCGTTCGAACTATATTTTACGCGAAATTAAAGCTGATGCAAATATGTTCGCATTTTTCGAATTTTACAATCGATTGTCGATAGCCGATTAATGAAAAACCACAGACCAACATACAATTTTTCACGTCGTGAATTGCTAAATTGTTTCATATCCAGGTAATATCGGTCTTGCGCGAATATCTCTCTCATGAAAAATATTATTCACTGATATTACATTCTTTATTCTAGCAGTTTAATGTAAATCTTGCGATACGCGTGTATGCGCACGCAATACTGCCGACTAATGGATGAGCTATGCCACTGATGTAAATCGCAGTATAAATCTCGTTTCTCTTCGCTTCGATGGAAACACGATATTTAAAATTAACGTTTCGACAATCTCGAAAGGGAGATACTCTCTCGGTACGCGATAAACTAAAAGCTGCGGAAGAGAGGAAACGCGACTCTGGATTTAAGCGATCACAATTCCATATTTTGCGCGAAACACAGACGATGTAAATTAAAAATCTCGCGATCGATTAAAGCTTGATACTAATAAAATATACGCTATTTAATGTAAAATATCGACTAACAAGACATATCGTCGAAAATAAATGAATCAAAAATAAACGAGGTTTGTCGGAAGCTGTATTCCATGAGGCAAATAATAAACCTCCGGATACGACGAGATAATTAATTATTTTCTACTTTTGGCATATCAATAAGATATTATAGTGTTGATATTACGCAAAAATATTTTGCTGCTTCAGTTAGAATTATTGCTGTTTTTTTATATTTAGTATAAAATTATGTATTGTAATATTTATAGTACAGTATTTTTTAACAATATATACAAGAAACTTTAGGTTTCATAATCAAATATAAATCACAGCTAAATATGAATAACAGTCATCTAATTAAACGTTACAGAGAAACTTTCTTGATAAATTTGATAAATAATTCAGATATAAATTCTGTCTCTGTTATCTATATTAATTAGATACAAAATATATCTAATATCGCAATGTTTCCTAGTTATTTATCTGTTTTAGTTAATTTTTCACTATAATTGAAAGATTTTTTTTCAGTGATCGAGCGTATATAATTTAGAGATATATAGAGATGTGTGTGAGAAGCTGGGGTCGATTGTGACAAGATGCCACTGACAAGATAACACTCGAGCTCCTTGATTATTTTATATCCCGATCGAGAGAGGAGATGAGATTACTCTCTGCAACAGAACAATGTAAATCCCTCTCACAAAATATCCAAACTCCAATCCTGCGGGTTTTGAAAGAAGATACTTTTGTAGCAATCTCTCTAGGAAAGTTTATTATGTTTGTTATATGTTTGCTTTTTGCTGTGAAAAGCTAATTTCCCTATTTCATTGAGTTCTACCTATTTCATTGCGTTAACCGGAATCCGTTGCAATTGAAACAGAACGGCTATCGTTGCTGCATTATATCGCGTCGTTTGACCGCGTAATACTGAAATTGTTACAACGGTACAATAAGGGGCTGAACCGGTTTTAGCTTGTGTCAGCTATGTATTTACTCTCTATTCTCTATTAGATAGAAAGCGTTTGCGCAATACCTCGCGAAATGCTCAAACCAGCTAAGTGAATCAAAATACGATAGTAAGTTATATAGTAGCAACTATAGGTTAATATTCAAATATCTTTATGTATGATAATGTTTCAGATTAAACGCAATCTATATCAATTATTCGTTTGAAGCTTCTATAAATCATCTTTTTATACACGTTGCTACACGGAAAGAACGATTTTGTTAAAACATCTAAAAATGTAGCTTAAATACAGAAAAAATATATTAAAAGTATAAAACACTAAAAATAATTTTGTTAAATCATCAAAATAATGACATAAAAATCTCAAATATGATGATTTTAACATTTAGCAATCAGTTTGAGTAATTATTTTGATAGTATACGATGAAATTATTCTTAAATCTGTATCTAGCTAAATTAGATGTTTTAGCGTTTGTATAAAAATACGAAATTTAAAAGTATTGAGAGTAGATAATTGATGTAGATTATTATGTTTAATCTTAAATATTATTGTATATAAAGGTATTTACAAAATTATTTTCGAAATGAAATTGCTTTTAGATCTGTATTTAGATCTCAATTTATGCTTTTCAATCTAAATTTTTAGGTACTTCAGTTCTTTCCATGTGAAATTCGAAAGCTGATGGTATATTTTTTATATGTATTAGAATATATAAGAATAAATATATTGATATATAAGAATAAAGAGAAAATCCGCAATTTATTAAGAAATTAGGTTTCCTTCTTTATCCGTTTTTTATAATCTTTGTAAAGTTATTAAAATAACAATACTTCATCTAATTAAATACGTTCTTTCTTTATATGAAATGTGTGCAATTTATCATCGACGGTGATTTCGCACAAGTATTAATTTTCTGTTACAAAAAAGCAAATTACTTGAAACGCCATCACGTTCTTCTATTCTACTGCTATTAACTTCCAATTATATACCGAGGGTCACTCGCTCTCTGCAACGCATAGCACTCGCTCGCTCATCTCGAAACGCTTCCGAGGGAAGCGTAATTCGATTCCGTATCCTAAATTTACAAGCAAATGCACATGTCCCTGCTGACGCCGCAGGTCAGCATCCCGCTTCGATCGTCGGTTCGTGCAGCACGTCGTCATCGTCGTCGTCGTCGATCGGTCGTCCGTGTTTTTCTCACTCGTATGTCGTATCCCGTCATTGACGTCAACGAGAGACCTAATTTTCGAGTCGTAACTGGAATGGATTCGTCCGTCGGGGCTGGTTTTATGAACGAGTGTAACGGAAGGGAAACTGTCGAAGGAGCGAATGAGAAATATCCTGGTTCGCGAGTAAGTTAGCGAGAGACTTAGAACGCGCGTGTGTTCCACAGAAGACGTTAACTTTTCTGCGAGTTGCTGCGTTTTCCACATCGTCGTAACTTATCCCGAATAGGATTCCGTCGGGACGTATATCGACGTTCCAGAATACGACATTCCGGAATTTTTCGTTTTATACATCAGAATGTTTTCGTAACGGAGAAAAAGTACGAGAGAGAAAGAGAGAGTTTCGCTCCATGGATCGCTTGGACACCGATTATTTCGAACTTGGTCCGTGAATGTGGGAATCGCCGTTTCTGAGTTCCAATGACATTGTTGTTTCAAATAACGGATTCGAGACGAAGTTGGATCGAAGCGAACATCGAGGAATTTGAAGAACGCGAAAGAGAATTAATTCAACATTCTCTATAGGCGGTCGTCGTATGCACGGCGTGACGGTATCAAACTTTTCTCATAAAGTTATGTCAAATTATATAATAATATCGAAATTTTTCTCTTTATTAAAGTGATTATATCATTATTTGTGATCACATAAACATGAATTGCAAAAGTTAAAGATTGGGGATGTGGAAAGCTGAAGATCCAAATTTAATGTTAAGGATAGTATTTAGATGTTTATGTATTTTTTCCATGTTTAGATTTTTTTATTAAATGTGAACTAAAATAGTTTATGTTTATGTACATTTATTTATATTTATGCTAAATTGAAATTATTTCAAAACATTATGATATTCGTAAATCGCTCGTGCATTTTTCAAAACTTTATTCTTACAAAAATCCGTAGCTGCAATTTGCCGGAAGTTTTCCCGAAGTATATATTTGAATTCCGGTTTTTTATAAATAATTATAAATCATTAACTGTAGTAACACCACTGCGCGTTTTATTATGGTAAAAACGCTTGTGTATATTATATACGATATATTAATATGCGAGAGTATGAAATGGCTCGTTCGTTTTGGAAAAATGGAAACTGAAAATAGAAATAATAATAGTTCCTTACTTTCGTAAAATTAACATTTTATTTAATGAGAAAATCTGAAAAATCTACAGCATTTATAAATCTACTGCATATTAAACAAGTACATTTTTAAGATATACATAAAAATATATGTATATTGTTACTTACTTATTATTATTATCGATATAAAGTATTATTAATTTTTATCTGATATTATTATTATTGCTATCGTTATCATGTACACTTTCCTCGAAATACCTACTAACACTTTGCCGGAACCAAAATATGCAGAAATATAAATAAAAGTAAATTACGTTAATGTTTATTTTGAGGTTGGAATATTATTATCTTGATGAGAATTATTATTATTGCATACCTTCACACGACGGTAAATGTGCTACAAAGCTTTTGTAGTATTGTATGATAATATAATAGTCAGAAATTGTTCACGACCAGCTTGGCATTCTCATTAATATGCGAGCGAAGCAATAATGTGATCGCAGTTATAATGTATTTAGTGAAAATAACTCGTTGTGAATACTATGATTAACATAATATATTGAAACAAAAGAAATTCTACACTAGACTCTCTCTCTCTCTCTCTCTCTCTCTCTCTCATGTACATAATGCTACTGAAATGATAACATCTATTATGAGTATTATTAATTATCGTAATGTAATAATATCAGTTGTCATTATTATTATTATTATTATGATAAATAAATTTATGTTAATTTTATCAGTTTTTATCAATAACAAAAATATTCTTCGCGTATATAACACTAAATACAGAGTGTTCTACAACTATTGTACAACTGTATTCTAATAATTTAATTTAAATCGCACAATCAAAATCTTAATAGAAAAATATCCAGGTCACTAATAGTTTTATTATAAACGATCAAAACGGAAAAATATAGAGATTTTTTTTATATTTTTTATAAAATTCGATATTCAATTTTTAGTTCATTCAGTTAATTTTGTCTATTAATTTTTTTATATAATATAACAAAAATAAATTACCACTAGATAGATATTACATAATATCTGATCAAGCAATGCGTCTATGAAAAATTAGTTCTTCTGTACTATTCTTATGTTATTATTAATTACATACAATTACATGCGTGTATACACAACTATGAAATTTTTAAGCGTATTTAATATAATTTTCATAGACTTATTACTTGAAATCAAAATATAATTCGTCAATCACTAATACAATGCGTGGCAGCGGAGTTGTTGTAACGTTATTCTGTAAAGTATAAAAACTCGAATTAAAGCAACGAAAAAATATTTCATAAAGTTATTATTGCACATATAATACAAATGATCTATTTGTGCAATATACAAGAGGTAATAAATAAAATAATAAATAATAATTTACTTATCCATACATAGTTACTCCGTCGTCATCATTGCACTCACTCGCGAAAATACAATTACGATCGTATGGTGTACTTTTTATCACTTCAATGAGCGAGTTTATCACTTCCATCTCGTAAAAGATTTATTAGACCCGACAATTACATCAACGTTACTTTAACTTTAAGCAAGGGTTAAAAATCTCTTCTTCTCTGTATCTTTCTCACTTGATTTTAAAAATAGAAAAAAAGAAAGAATTTTAAGTCTTGCTTAAAGTCAAAGTAATAGTGGTGCAATTGCGCCTGAATACTTTGTGTTCTCAATCCGAAAATGACAGATAATGTTACGTCGATAAACGGCTCGTCATCTCGCACGCTTACGAGTCATTGATCGCAAAGGTAATGCGGACTAATAGTTGCTCGTTCATAGGAAATGATTACTATACATCACAGCGATTTGTCGCGATCGTATTCCAAAAGGTAATGCCGACACACGTTACAGCACGCGCCACTTGCTCGTTCGAGTGTCGGTGTCGGATTGATAGCGCAATCTTGTGTACGCAGCAGCGCCAGCAACGTCACGCATTTGATGAATGTTATCATATGAAATATTTAACGCTTTTTAGAATATTCATAGAATTTAGAATATTCATATTCACCTTGTTTCTGACAATGAGATAGTTTAGGTATGCGATACTATTACACCCATTCTCGCGTAACACATCTATTGTTTAATTGAAATATATAATTCACATTCAATTTAATCAAAAAGTTATTCATATTATAAAGCAATACTAAGCTGTTATTAATTTCTTGTTTTACAACTTGTATGATTTTAATTAATTATTAGAATTTTGTAATAAATTTAAACATTTTGTAAATTAAGAATATGAAATATAAAATTGAACTGTCGTGTAAAGAATAATTTACTTATTTTGTCTTTCAAAATGTTAAAGCTTGAAAAAATAACAATAAATTTTTTTTATTCGAAATATAAATTGGCTTAAATTTTTTTCATTCGAAATATAAATTTATCGTTAAATATACTAATTATTTTCAAATCTAATATAATTAATCAAATAATTAATTAATCATAAATTTTTTATGAAATAAAGGATTAACAATTTTCCGATCGAATACCGGATATCCAATACCGGATATTCGGTATCTGGTAATGTTATGATCCGGTGCATCTCTAATTTCTTTTACATAAAATTTCCTATTAATAATCAAATCATGTTTGTCAAATCAAATAATTATAATGCACATAAGAAATCAATTGAGCGATAAAAATCGATATTAGTTTAGCTACAAAAAAATCGATAATATATAGGTAATAAATCAACATACATATGAATTATAATAGACGTATTTACATATTAGTATTATTTACTCTAATTATTATAACATGTAGCATGCGCTATTCAAATATTGCACGGAGACTGTGAAACCTTCATATATCCGTGAATTCAATTTAAATAGACAGTAATAATAAGTGTATGATTAACATTTACAAATAATAATAATTTAAATTTATTGTTAATAATACAATTGCTATTTAAGAGGCTTCAGTTCTAATTTCGGTATGTAAAAAGATTACAATATATATATGTAGCATTGATGATAATCGAAAATAACGATCCAAGAAAAAACTAATACAATATGCAATACTATTCGCGCATAACTTCGCAATTAAGATTAATTTCAAATCGACTACTCGATAGAAATCGACTGATCTAATACAAATTCGCATTCACGCATCTATCAGATTGAACCTAGCGCGAGAGAGAGTATGGTTTATGCCAATCAACGTTTTCATCCGTTGTCAATTGTCATATTATATCTTGATCCAGCAGAATTCTGAACAATGGAAGCTCGAGGTCCTGACAGCGCGATTACACTTGACGATAATTAGCAAATTTATTCGCTCGCCGAGAAATGGCTGCTGCGCTAAATCCACAGCTGCGCGCACTAGACTACAAATTGATAAATTAATAAAAGCCAGGATGCTCGAAATTAAACCATCCATGACACAATATATCAGAAGCGTTGTAATGCATCATCATACGAATGATATAATCAATTCATTTGTTATTCGCTTAAGCAAAAATAAAAGATTATATATAATTAAGAAGATTAATGTAAAACCGTTAAAATATAATATAAATATAAATGTTTCAATCACTTTAAATGATTAAATTTGTTGATAATTTGCAGCTACAAATAAAAAACTGTATGCCTTAAGGTATCACCGGCTTCTATGGATTCTGTTAACAAGATGCTCATTAATTCGAGAGAAGATTAGAGTAACGATAACATGTTATCAATGCACTCGATGGGACATGCAAGCACCGTCGACGATTATGCACGATCAGTCCTTTAACACAACAGGTGGTTCTGAGAACAGAACAGCGATTGATCGAAGGAACTAGTAATTAATGTAACGTATATAACTCCCTTTATCTCGAACACCTGAGAAATAAATCAGATATATCGTCATTCTGTCGCGTACGCATGAATATACCTGAATCTGAAACCTATTATCTTATCTCTCTCTCTCTCTCTC
>NW_012130080.1:5056680-5087175 GCF_000143395.1 Atta cephalotes | reverse complement strand
AACTAAGTAATATATACTACTACTTCGTCGTCGTCGTACGTACGTACTATATACTACTACTACTACTACTAACTACTTACTACTTCTCTCTCTCTCTCTCTCTCTCTCTCTCTCTCTCTCTCTCTCTCTCTCTCTCTCTCCCCCTCCTTTCCCTTTCTGTCTCTCTCTCCATCGTATGTAAAATTTCTAATTTTCTACAAATAAAGATATTTTTAATCATACAGATAAATTAAAAAATTACCTACGTTACCAAATAAAATGATTTCATAAGATTGCTCTTCTAAATTTCAAAAATTTTTTATGTTAAAAAATGAATTTTTTTTCTATTTTAATATCCAGGCCGATATGAGAGAATAAAACACGTCATTCATGGACGTGAATATTGGAACGTTCTATTAATTGGGTTTTGAAAACGAATGAAAAAAAATCTCCTGTTATTTCAAAACGATCAGCTAACATGAAAACTATGAAAACATTATTAATAGTAATAATAAACTATATATATATAAAAATATCGACACATCATACACATGTCAATTAATATTTTACATCTAGGTTTTATAAATTCTGAATTATAATTCAAAATTTATATTATAGGTATTTATAAATTATAGGGATTAATAAACAAAATGACACTGAACTATTGTCCGATACTCTCGATTCTCGATCACTTTTCTCCAACTTAAGAGATCTAACAGAGAATATGTTATATATGAAACATGATAAATAACAACATTTAATATTATACAAGATTAATATTATCTTGATTAAGAAGGTTATATTTATAACTGAAAATAATAGATGGTTTTATAATACAATGTAAGAATAGGAGGAATTAGCAAATAGGAGGAATTAGGTAAGCAATACCGAGAATTTAATATGATAAGATAAGAAATAATTAAAAATTATAATTCATTTTACAATACAATCTCACTGTTATGTTTAATTGGTATAAGAGAGTACATGGATAAAATAAACCTCGGATCTGCTACGTTCCACATAATACATCGTAATCTTGAATACAACAATAAAATGTGATTACATGAAGAAGAACAATATGGTAATGAAGAACAAAATTTTGTATAATTGACAAATGGAGAATTATAGTTTATATAGATTTAACACATTGTATTAGTTAATTAAGATTATTTAAATTTGTAAAATCACTGAAGATGACCAGAGTCGAAACGTTTGATTGAATAGATTCAATTAGTTAAATTTTTAAATATAATTTATAAATAATATCTTTATGCTAATTTCATTATTCACAACAAAATAACTTGTGTAAGGCTCCAATAGCCTACTCATCTTTTAAGTTTAATTAAAAAATATAACGCCTTGAAAAAAATATTCAAAAAACTTTTTGAGAACAAATTTTAAAAATAATCAAGTAAAAGCACGCAATTACGGTCAGAAATTAACGATTATGTCGTCTTTTTTTTTTATTTGACGGCGGGGAATTTGCCATCCGCATAGCAGTTTGTCTAATATCCATGGAAAAACGGATTCCTCGCATTATCATTTTAGTTAGCAAAGATTGCACCAGCAATGTGCCGATTATCGATTCGAGTTCGCCCGCTCGTCAAGTAATCAAGAGTCAAGATCCGGCTGCAGCACCTCTTCTCGAATTCTGTCTGCACTTCGTTTTTCTTATCTCCCCTGAGGAAAGAAGTAGAGGGAACAGTCTTCCGGCGAGGAAACGCCGCTAACAAAAGTAAATTTTCACGACCAATCACTTTTCGCCGTGCGAAAAGTATCGATAGATATTTTATCCACGAACTTTTGCTTCGTATAGCCACATCAAGATTTCACGATAAATTTCAACGGTTTGAATTCTTTTTCACAAAAAACCAGTTCTTAAATAAATAAATAATCAAAATAAGTAGATTATTGATCTTTTTATATTTCAACTTATTTTTAATTTTTTTAATAAATTCATCGCGTTCTCTCATCGATAACTTTCAATATACAGATTTGGAGATTACGTTTCTACGATAAACCACCCTTGTGAAATTGTCGCTCAAAGGTACACGGTTATCTCATTTTCAGCGCCCGAGAAAAATCGACATTCTCGCGTCATATTTCACATACATATTGCTCTTGCATATATGCAGCTTTAACAGACCTTGTTGCAACACAACACGTTATTAGCATCGATTAACAAAGTGTCTCAACTATCATGCACTATAAGGTCCATACAAGCTTGCTCTTAGTGAAATAAATAATAGTGCTATTAAAATCTCCTCCTCTTTTTTCTTTAAAATATTTAATTGTAAACAAAATAATATTTCACTTAATACTGCAAATTTATCTAACAAAAAGTGTTTCTGAAATGATATTATAGTATTTATTATTTTAGAAAGATCTTTTGCTAGATAAATTTCCAAATATTATGTGAAATAATATTTTATTAAAATTTAATGTTTTAAAGAAAAGATATAATATATTATATAATATATATTATATATTATGTATACATTCTTTATTACGAAATACCTTTTTATTTTCAATCACTATCTCTCACAGTAAGAAATTCTAAGAATAAAGAATTTATCATTCTTTTCGTTCCATAGAAAAATAAGGGGAAAAAGCAGAGACTGAATTTAGGGAATCTTATACTTCTGCGCGTATTTAATGTCTCTATCGGAAAACGTGAGATTTTTAAAGTAAAAGAAATAGAATCATTTGTTCTATTTGCAAAAAAATTCGCAGGTCTTAAAAAAGAATTGCTCGAATAATGCGACGACAATATCTGTAGATAAACGGCCGCATCTCGCGACACTCTATTATGCAATGTAATGTCAGCAGATGCTGCATAATACAGGAGGAAACAAGATGAAGATCGGAATAAGGAGGCAGGGCGATTATTAATTCATGCTTTATCGTCGCTTTCCGCTTCGGGATAGTAAAACGGGAACAAACGGACGGAAGAAGAGAAAGAAACGGATGTTGAATCGGATAGTAAGGCTAAAGGAAAATCCGTCGCAGTCGCGTGTTTCCGCCGTTTACAAAAGTCAGAAATGGGACGCGATTTCATTGATAAATGGATTTTAATCAAACGCGTTCCGAAAGGAAATAGTGCGCGCGTTATGACTTCGCGATATGCATTAACGATGAACTTAATTAGGACATTGTCGTTCGTTTTCAAGCGACCGAACCGATTTCGTCGTTGAAATATCTTCTTCAAAAGCATCTATCAAGAAATTTATCACGATCGTCGAAATAATAAATCAAATTACTATCATTGATGAAAGAAAAAACAGCTGCGTAGACTGCAATTTTCCTATAAATTCGTAAACATAGGCCGGTATTTATCGTTTGTTCTTATTTCAAGATCGTTGTAATATTTTAAGATGTTAATATGGTCTTCTGGTTGATTCGCGACATCTTAAAACTGTACCTAAAAGTCTTAAATATAATATAAGAACTGAATATCGACCATAGTATGGATAGACGGAGCATATATTATCTGTTTCTCTTTATAAAAACGTGATGTTTATGAATGATGTGACAGAAAAGGGAGCATACTGACGGGCTTTCTCTAGTTCTTCGGATATGTGAAATTGTTTGCAAAAATTGTCAGCAAGACAGAGCAGGTAACAGATTTGAGACAGGTTATATTATAATACATTGTACATAACATTATATTAATTTTAAAAATGCCACAAAAATGTGCGATGTGATAATATAATATATATAAGTATTTATTATTATTAAATTAATAACGTAAATATAACATTGCAATTATATAAAATCTCCGACATTTATTTTTCAATATCTTGTTTTTTTAATCATATAATGTATTTTTTATCAATTTTAGTATCAATGTGTTTTATTGATTAAAAAAGTATCTCATGTTTTCTAGCAAACAATGCAAGCGCGAAAAGCAGAGAAAGCATGTCAGTACATTCTCTCTTCTGTCGCAGTCCCATTCGCTGATAACAATGAAAAGTTGGCAGTTCAATCTATTCTATTGCGTGTTTATAAAACGTGCGCGCGATCAAAAGTTTTTCGTTAATAAAATACGATTTGTTGTCGACATCGACTCGGATAACGATGTGGAAAAATGCCGATAGACATTTACTCATTTTTTCGAAAGTCTATACATACGTTTTAGAACAATAAACTAAGTGTTAAGCTAAGCTGCGATTGATATGATTTGTGACGGTTAAATATATAAATCATCACAAAAAAATCACTATTTTTCGCCTCGTAAATGTATTGTAAATTATTGCGAATTATTCATGAGAAGAATGCAAATGCAAACAGCGTCCTATTTTTCACATTATCTTTTAAGATTCTCAAAAATAAATCTTTTAGAAAACAGAGTAAAAGTTTTTAGCATAAACAAGCAAATTAAGAAAAAAGGCTCATTGTTAGTGCAATATCTACATTTTTGTATTTTACAGTTAGTTTACCGAGCGGGTCGGAATATCTAAAAATGTATAATGAAGTAGATTTATCAAGCGAAATAAATATGAGAGATTAAAATTATATATACAGGCCATTTCCAGAGAGTTTCGCAGAGTTATTACAGAGAAAGAGTGCAATATCTTTCACGGCGAGTGTTTGCGGACTATACATTCACAGCTTTATCGCGACAGTATTTAAGGTAATAAGTCATGTCGTTGAGAATCTTTCTGTCGACATTGGCGAATGTAGCGCGACTCGCATAAATTCAGGCGCCTTTGACAAACGAGCATACGTCAGTGTTAAATATAGAGAATTAAAATAAAATTCTTGTATGATAATGCGTTTCAGTAAAATTTAGTGAGCAATAAAAATGTTAATTTCCGGATTATAAAAGATCTTATCGATTTTGTTTTTTCATTTTTATTGCTCACATTGCGATAAAATCAATCTCCTTTTGTCGTTAACATAACTTAATTGATTTCTGAGAGACTCATTTTATAGGATTTGTGAGGACAACTTCCAGCGATCGAAAAATTTGGAATTTCGCGTGTCAAACTTATTTGAAAGAATTGTTTAGGACAAACATATATATATATATATATATATCTCTCTCTTCTCAAGAAAATTAATCAAGAAAATGGATTTTTGTTTCCTTCTTTTATATAAAAATATACTTCATTTATTAGTAATCGAGATGTTTATTTATTGTTTGCAAGTTATGCTTTTCTTTTAAAAGTGATCTATTCTTTCCGCAGAAAAACAGTAGTGTCGATAATCCCGTTTTATCAAATCGCGCTTTATCCATGAGAGATGAGACCTTAACCGAACTAGATCAAGGCACACATACATGTATATTCCTCATTAAGTCGTCGAAGTAGCGAGCGTAATTACGAGAGTAAATCCTTGCTAGTAGTTATCCCGCCAGTATACCCGCTCATTAATCGAAGGATAATTACATGCGGACCTCATCAAACTCATCTTGCGCAACGCCTCTCAACTTTCGTGTCGCCGACATAAATCGATTTATGCCATTTCGTCAATTGGCGCGCGTCATGCACTTGACACATATATATATATATATCACCGATTAAGGGATCATCTTCGCTAACGATGGAGTTTAATTGGACCTTGTGCCTACACTCGAGTACTAAGGGAGATGCGCATACTATTTATGAGACAAGAGCGAGCGCTTCGCATATTGCAAATTATATTGAGAGCTCTGAACTTTGTTTTGTTCGTCTTTAAGTGCTGACAAAGCCGAAGAAAGAGAAACATAGTCGGAAGAGAATTTCAACTCAACTTGCGAAACGACAATAGCGATGCTGAAATTTCTCAGAACTATCTTTCTTAATTATCTCTTTTATTATTTTTATATTTACTATATTTACTAGTGTGTAATAATGAATGTTAGAAAATTACGGTAAACATTCTGGAATCTTGTTTAGACGTTCTTCAGATCTTCTCTGAGAAGAAATCAAGCTTTAGTATGTCGTATAATAAACAATTTAATAGCGAAAGAATGTATGTCACAAAATTAAACCGGTTAAAAACTTTATCACTATTCACATTTTCTTCTGCTCTGCAACCAAAGTGTCTGTGTAATAGGTATACCAAAGAGGAACTTTCAGAACATATTTTATATGTTCGTCGTGGCCGCTAATCGTATTAATTACGCGTCGAAAAGCGCCACTTGCAGACCGTCGCATCGTGAAGCTTTCGGAAAAAAAAAAGTAAAAGCATCTAATTGTAAATGAAAAAAGTTAACGCTTGAAATATTGGAATGTGCGCAGAGGACTCCATCGACTCTAATTGGATCGTTCTTCTTGCTCGGTTGCCAAGAACTACATGTTAAAATCCTGTAGCAAAGTGCGCATGTTGATATATTTTTTGCCCAACGTGCAAATATAGACGAGTTGGCTTCTCTTTGCGTTTATTTGCAAGATGGAAAGCTCCAGGATGACACACAGAAAGAGACGACTAATTAAGCAAAGCGACTCAAAGAGTAGCGAGGTAGAAAGAGAATCTTTGTGCAGGGTATCATCAAAAACAAGTACTAAATATAAGCGTCAGCTTATAAGTTTTTTCACGTGTATTTATATTTCTTCTCCACTCATTTTATTTATCTCACAATCAATAACGCGTAATTAATTAAAATTATAATTATTCGATTTTATTAACGTTCGAAATTCAGTTTCGTATTTTTATAAAAAATTAAAATTAAAATGATACTCTTCATAAAGAAAATTCGTTTTCTCCCTTCCTTGCTATCTTGTACATATTATTCTCCAAGACACAGAACTTTCAATCTCCAAACAAAAGTTAGCTGTAACAATTTCCGTTACCCGAATCAATTATGTACTCTAACTTAGCAGCGGTACTTTCTGGAGCGAGGAAATTAATGATGCATCCCAATGGTCGGAATTATCCAACGAAGGAAAACGACCGTGAGTCACGTGACGCACTCCTTCATTTTACGGGAAATCATGAACCACAATGAAAAAAAGATGAATCATGATATCCGGCTGTAATATCCCCAAGTAGAATGGCTTTTATGTCTCATCATCATCGTACATCGTTTTCCGGACAGATTTCAGACTAGATTTCGTTGCTACAAGCGATGTTGCATGCGAGAACGTACGCGAGGACAACAAGCATTCAGCCGCTTGACAAAGCTATTCTTTCGTTCATCGTGCACGAAATGAACATCCGCCTCGACTTTGTCGCACATGACGCACCGCGTGAAACAATAGTTATTTCCGCATGTCCAAATAAGTGACATAAATTTCGTGTCACTTTATCAATGCTGCACAACAACTATTTCCTAAACTCACTGACATTATTTAAGATTTATTTATAGAGTAAGATTGTTAAAACTCACTATCTCGCCTAAAAATTCAATTATTATACTCATACACTTTCTTACAGATTATTTGAGAATTACATAATACTTAATGCTGCTATGTTACATTCATAACATGTAGTATAGTAGAATTATTATTTAATTATATCATATAAGAAAGAAAAAAGATTTATAATTTTGGTATAAAGATTATAGTTTATTAAAAAACTTAATATTTTTATGAGAAAAAAATGCGATTTCGGCAGCTTTATCCTACAATATATTTTGAATCTTGCATGCATTATTACTTTTATTACACACATACCTATATCATTATATATAATATTATATTTATATTATTTTTGCACTTGTTATTATTTAATAATTATACTACTTGTTATCACGATTGTGTATATTACAGGACTCTATGCGGACTCTATATCATAATTGTATGATATAATATTCATTATGATATACTCTATATCATAATGAATATTATATCCTTAATAATTAATATAATTCCTCTTCGAATGATTAAATAAACGCTTTTCACTAATTGTTCGTATAATAAAAATGTTAAAATAAGTGGAAATAATCATTGAATCAATTTTTAATTAAAATCCAATTTGTCTCTCCCATGCTTCATCTTAATCTATACACATTGCAACTCGGATAATATCAATTGCAATTATGCTAGTCTATTCTCATTATTGGAAGAAGATACGCGTAAACGCATATTAGAAAACGTGCTGCGTTGAGCGAATATACTGCATTGAGTGGACGTGTTGCATTGAGCAATGGAATACGTGATGGAATATAAGCGGTAATGTAGACGTGGCGGTTTAGAAAAAATGTTGTTTTTAGCGGTTAATATATCGTATCCAACCATCGTGCTAACATATAAAATGTATGCTTGCAAAATCAATATCAATCATATCGCAATAAAATCTTTATTAGGTAATACAGATAACTATAATATAGACATTAAAAACGATTAAAATCTCTCATTTACAATGCAACTAGAAAACAATCGACTATATTTTATTATTTATTTTCTAGCACATAGAAAATGTATGAACTCTATTTGATGAATGATATAATTTTATACATGTAACTTCCGAATTCTTTTGATTAATTAATTATTCAAGTTTATAATTAACTCACATAATTTAAATTAAATTAAAAAAAAAGGATCCTACAAAAAAAAATTTATAGAATACCCAGATAGCACAAAGAGAAAAAGAATAGAGAGTTCAAAAAGAATTCAGTCGTATGTCATTAATTCTGGGTTCCTTTTCAGATATAAAAAGAATTCTTTTTGCATTTGAAAACTCAGAATTTATGACATACGATCGAATTCTTTTTAAATTTTTTTAAACCCTCTGTGCTATTTGAATATTGAATACACTACGTAATCGACATAATATACTACATAATATACTACATAATATACTACATAATATACATAAACTATTCTTCACAGAGTCAATTATACGATTCACTAAATTATAAATCTTGTATTAAAAATTCAAAGATTTATGCTGGAGCACATTCAAATTTTCACTCAAGTGCTCCCTAGATATCATTTTATCCTTGTTTAATATACATGAACAACAAGAATACAATGATATCTGGGTGGTACTCGGGCAAGTATTTGAATATAGACCGGGGTGATATAGTTGTGTCTTTCTCGCGTCAGCGCGTACACAAAAGATATCGCTCGTAAAACTTTTGATATATTGTACGTGTATGCTTGCGAAAAGTCAGATTTAAAATTTTTACCGTTCAGCTTCCGACAATTTTTCGAGATTCAGCAAGCGTACTTACTCGAGTTTCTACGAGCAACGCTCACTATTTTAATAATAGTTTCTGTCAACTTAGTTACACGCCACACGGACAGACATGCTGTTTTCGTGTTCCGTTTATGTTTTATTTGGTGAATTTTATTTATCAAATCTCGGAAAAGGAAAAACATTAAGATCGGCCATTATTTTCGAATGATAATAAAATCATGACAAGGAATCGATTTATGCTTTAAATTAATTGAATTATACAAAAATCGGCAAATTTTGGATTAAATTTTGAATAAGTACTCGATATTTAAGAAAAAGACTGTTTTTTTTATTAAAAAAACAATTTATTATAGACAAATATGTTTTAGATATTAATTCAACAATTTTATTATTATAATTCGATAACAAATATGCTTCTCTAGAGAAATTAATTATTTAATTTTAATTATTTTGATAAAAATATATACAAAATATACAGGACATATTAAATAATGTATATTTAATTTCATTGATTTTATTTAAGAGATGCAATATATTATTGTCTAATCTGTTTTCACTCTAGATTTAAGCGTGAATCTCGCGTGACTCATTCCAGGATATATATTCAATTGTCGCGGAAAATTGCCTGAGGAAGAAGTCGGAAGAAGAAAGTCTATAATCCATCTTAAAGAGTACACAAACCGCGTGCTATCGCGACGCGGCGATAAATTCAGTTTACGAACCCGAGAGTGTTTGCGTCAAAGCCTTCATCGCGAGGAAAAGGAAACTAGGAACGAGTTTCGCGACCAGGCTACGTGATTTTGTCGCGAGGTAATCCAAAGCCAGGCGCGATAAGTCAGTGAGTTAAATTCCTTCCCGCGATGTGGAAATGAGGAGAAACCACCCACTTCACTTCGAGGACGTTTCTTCGGGTGCCCGAGGTCATTACGATAATCAACGGTTGGAAACCGCGTAGCGAGTACAATAAGTATAATAATTTTGGTTCATATAATAATTTTGTTCTCTTTCCTACCGGCGGTGCATTTTTACGAACCGGCTGGGAAGATTATTTGTAGAAAATGCAAAACCTAATTTTTTTGAACCTTTGTAAAAAAAAAGTTCGGTGCGTAAATACCGGACATTATTAAATCCGTAAATGGTACAGTATTTTGTGATGCAATTGCAGCAATAATAACTATAATAAGACTTTAATGTGCGAATTGTATATTGGTTCTAAGAATGTTTCAGACCCATAATTTGTGTGTTTGAAAAAGTATGGAAAAAAAATTTGCTGAAGCATCTAAAAATTTTGTTAGATACAGCTCTGAAAATAATTTCGTTAGACTATTGATAAATAATTATGTAAGCGCTCAAACTGATTGATAGCATGTCAAAATTGTTTGCAACGTTGCTCATCATGTCTGAGATTTCTACATAATTATTTTGATAGTTCAATAAAATTATTTTCAGATCTGCATCTGGCTAAATTTTTAAGTACTTCAACAAAATCATTCTTTCCGTGAAGTTGCGACTCGTTTTACGAGATCATATATTTTCAGCTCTGTGTAAGAACTGCATAAATTCGACTTATTTAATCTCAAGATAGATACAAATAATATTTGAAAGGATATTTGCATTAGAAGTTATGTGCGTAATTTTAACTTATGCTTAGCGTTTAGAAAGATAAGATATGATTTTGTCATTTAAAAAAATTTTACCACTAAACAGCAGATAAGAAAATACATTAAACAATTATCACAGGACACAACACCGAAATAACACCAAAACTCACCAAGAACTCGCCACTGCCAAGACTCTGCTGAGATCCATCCGGTGTGACGGCAAGATCCGCAACGATCGATGTGGAGAAGCTCCTGCGTGCTTGATGATGGCATTTGTGTGGACCAAGATTCCGTTGCGTGGCATAACCGGAGACTACTGCGCTCTCGTTCAACTTGGATGTCCAGATTTCCTGCTCGTGTTGTGGCGATTGACTGATGGTGCGATGTTTGGTAAACCTGGAGATACGCTCGGTCTTCACCCAGTCGTGATTTGGACGAGGTTGTCGCGTGATTGTCTGCAGCGACTTCATGGCATTGAAGCGCGAGAAACCATCTTCCATCGCGGCTGCCCAGAGATGATCCGGTAAATCTCTGGAACCACACTGCGTTTCCACGGATTGACGATCCGAGGATGAACCCAAACCGGAAGTAGTCGGTGTGGTCGGGTAGAATCTCCGATAGGATGTGTCCTTCGAATCCTCGATATCCGTGGAGTAGAAATCGCCGTCGCGTGACTCCAACGAGCGATTGTTCTCGTGTAAGTTCAGGGACGACCCGATGCCAGTCGAGGTGGTCGAGGTACGGCAGAATCGCCGCTCGTTCGCCGATGTCCATATCTCATCCGTAATCGAGGAACCGATTCCCGTGGAGGTCGTAGGCGTTCTGCGCGAGCGAGCCTTTCTATAGCCGCTATTGTATTGATACAGTAGGATGTTGGGGAGGAGGAAGGAGAATATTTTCAAAAACCCAATAACGTGTATACTTGATTTTGTTCTAATTGTTGTTTGAGAGGAATAACAAATATAAATTTTAGAAGTTAAGTGATCTTCTTTTGAAGAGAGTTTAATTAGACTTTAAATTTATATATAATAGAAAGTTAAACTTTTTTGTCAGATTAAAAGAATTGGTCATAAATGAAATTAATGCAAAGATGCATAGTAAACATAATAGGTGTACTTAGATCATTTTCATGACCAAAAAATATGACAAATTGCAATATTGTTTTCTAAATTTTTTTTTCAATAAATGATTGACAATTAGATTTTAATAAAAATTGGAAAATAATAAGAACCATTTGCACATCAAAGTTTTTTTAGTTCTACTTGTAATATGCCTCAACTTCCGTGAAATTTTTTCAAAACTAAAAGTTTTTTAATATTGAGATAATTGAACATAAAAATAAAGTATTCCTAACCGATTTGAAAAAATATTTTTGATATAAATATATTAATATCAAAATTGATTAAGTTGTTTTCTTCTTAATTAAAATTAAAATTAAAAAATCAGTAAAAGTTTTAAACCTTCATTAATTAATTTTATAAATAATATATACCTATGAGGAAAGTTTCTCTCTCTCCAGAGTTCGTCGGGGTTCGCAGGAGATGTGTGGCTCGTAGAAGAAGACGCGGCGAGAGTGGTATGTTGATTCGCATAGGAACATCTCTGCGGAAACCCCATCCCCTCGTCCAGGCCAGCTGCCCAGAGCGACTCGAGGGGTAGATCCTGGGCGCCCACGGGGGTATCACCGGCGCCTTTGCCACTTCCCACTCCCGTTCCGTGTTTCCCCCCGTTCCCAACGGAGGGGAACACTCTCTCGGCACCTTGAAGGACGCAGCACATACTCGTGCCGCCTCCCTCGCTGCCCCCGACGCCACCACCCTCCTCCTCCGCCTCCGACCCCCTAGAACCAACGCTTTGCAGGCAACCTATTGTGACCGAGCTTTTGACCTGGTGCCAGGCCTCGACCCCTTTTTTTAGGAAGGGGTGACGACCCTCCCGGTGGTCGGTTCCTCTTGTTCTTTCTCCTTCGGTAGGCCTTGCAGGCCCGACCAGCTCTTCAAGGCCAGTCCTTCATCCCTCTCGCCTTTTTATGCGTTCGAAAAAACTTTTTTGGCTGCTAATCGTTAGAAATGATCAACGAACGGTGACGATCGATGTAATGCTCCAGTGTCTGTCTTTTTATGTGTCTTCTTTTGGTAGGAAATTGTTGACTTGAGTAGACTTGAGTACACTGAAAGTTAGTTTCGCTGTGTAGTTCGCAAACAAAGTAATTTAATGCCATCGTTGCGGACTTTTTGTAAGATTGATGAAGAGATACAGAAAGAAAAGATTTACTGAGAATTACATAACGAAATATTCATAGATATTACATGATTCTGAATCTCTTTGGTAGTATAAAAGTTTTGGTAGTATTGTAGTTTCGTATAAATATGATACAACATCGATATTTTCCCTCTAATTTTCCCTTGTCTGGTTTAGAGTTTCTGAAACATGGCAACTCATCACCAATTCCTCGTAACTACATTTGATGTATCAATCATAGATATATTTCACTTCTACGTGCCGTATAAATGTAATTATGTTCTAAAACTCGCAATGTATTGATATAAGGTAATTTCGGCAAATACACCGCGCTGGGATTTACACCGCAGAAGTCAGAAAAAATAGAAGGAGTGAGGGTAATTTTTCCGCAACTACTCTATTACATATCTTCATGTTATATTAATATAGTGTTATGATTTCAATTTCTTACTGTTAATGAAATTATTGTGAGTTGAATCGATTTGTCACTGTGTTAAGTAGCACCATCATAAATTATAATCTACATAAAATGATTACTGTAGGATGTGCAAAAGACTTAGTGGTTATTTCGTGATACTTGAGTGTAGAGGAATAGTATAATAGAAAGCATGTTGTAATAACAAAATACAAGTACTTTGCTCTTGTATTCTTTGATTTGTTGTCTTGTATATCATTTACATATATCATTCTTATTCCTTAATAAAACTTATAAACGCATTATTTATATTTTATAAATTATTGTGTCTTTTTACATCTTATTTATATGCATTATTTGTAAATTTTTTGTGATTTTTCGTGACATACGCTCTCTCTCTCCCCCTATAGTAGCCATATATCCCACCCCTAGTATGGAAAAAATGCAAGGGTTTAAAAAAGTTCATTTTTTAATAGAAATATAAATATTTCAGATTTCTAATATTTTTTTCATAATAATAGACTACAAAGTTTTTACTGATATAATTCGTTTACTTTAAACATTTACTTTAAACATAGTAAATAATACTTAATAAATTAAGTTTTTGATAGGTATATACCGGCGTATATACCGGAATTATCCTAACATTTAAATATTTGTTGTATTTGCAAATTTATATATAAAAACATTATAAAAATCAACTTCAAAAATAGGACTTTTTCTTTTACTTAAATATTTAATATTTGTAATAGATTTATGCTAGAATAAAACACGCTTGTTTCCCTAACATCATGTATTTTTTCAATAAGTTTACCATCGAAAACATAATTTTTAATTTACTTATTTGTGTGCAGTATACACACCTATAGAAGTGTTTAAAAATTAAATTTAAAAACTTGTTTAAATTTTAAACTTGAAATATAAATTGTTTAGATTGTAAAAATTACATTTTACTTTTTGATTTTCATTGCGGATATATGATATCAATAAAATTTGTATCTATGTCCATAAAATTTTTATTTTATAAAAAATTTAAATAATAATTTTTTCAAACTGCTCTGTATTTGCAGTATAATATTCCCTTTTTTAGGTATTTTATTAATTGGCTATTTAGCTTAATAAAATATGTATATTCTGAGTTGCTTCAACTTCAAACAAAATAATATTAAACCCCTCTATATATTATATTAGTTAAACGAATACACTGATGAGCATTGTAATACTTCTATTTCCGGTCCAACAATCTATCATAACTTTATACAGTAAATTATTACAGTAACAAACTTTTTACAGCACAACATGGCAGATTATCGGGAACGCAGGCAACGATGCGACACGAAGTCAAAATTCAGTACTGCGTCTATTCTGCTTGTCATAGCTTGCATGCTATTTTTTCTTTCATTCATTCGTTCTGCGCAGCGTGACGTTAATTAGCTAATGAAGACTAACGAGAACGCGAAAGCCAGAGTGTGAAGTCTGGTCGATCCGAGAGACTATACACGCGGAACGATCCCGGGGGCATTCATAAAGCTTTCGATGCCGACGAAATTCGATGGAATGGCCATTATACTGCATGGGTAAATTGAAAGCCGCGTAATTCGTTATTTACCGACGCAGCTTTGTAATTGACCGAAGCACAGCAGACTCGATGATTTATTGCGATCGTCGGGACCTTTTCGCTGGGGCCGATCTGTCCCGCTCGTGTCGACTGTCCCCGACAGAGATTTACGAGCGATACGACCGTCGAAACGGCGGCAGAAACATATGATGGTGGCGATTCTGGATGATGTAGCTTCGCGTTAGAGAAGAAACTGGTTTTGAAAGTTCGCATAGAGTCATTGTCAAGATAACTCACAATACTCACGTTGTTCAACTTAACTAGAGCACTCGTCCTAATTTAATTTTGTAAATCTCATTTCTGCTTTCAATACATTCGCTCAATAAATTGTAAACGTAAATTTTTTTCAAATTTTAATGCATACAATTTTCGATTTGATAACAGAATATGGTTTTTGTATAAAAACGACTTTGGTGAACTTTTCGTTCTACGTATAATGACTCAGAATCTGTATCACATTACACACATACTTCAATAACTTTGTAATTGCTATAAGTCTGTATCAAGTTTTTAGAGCATCTTCTTGAAGAATCCATCTTGAATTATCATCCGATATACTCTAGTTAATATATTTATTACATCATTTCGTATAGGTTATTAAATGTGTTTAGGAGGTATTTTTATTTGATTGTGACTTTTATCTTAATTTTATTTAAAATTTGTTAAAATCATCACTAAAATTGTACTGAGAAAATGATGTAAAAAACTTAATGTCAGAACACTTATTATTTCTTTTATGTTAATTCTAATAAATTTCATTTACTTTAAAAACTTATGTCGACTCTTTAATAGGCATTTTTAAAATAAAATATTAAATATTATCAATTTATAATATCTAATTTAATTGGAGCTTTCCGTTTGATATTTTTAATTTTATAAGTCTTATCAATATTTCATATTATAAATCACAACAATCATTGCGATGTTTCTTAAAAATTCATATAATTTTGTGTGTTAAATTATTAGATCTCTTCATCTTACCGTGATATTGCTATATACAATAATTAATGGTAAATGAGCCAATCACGTTTCAATTTTACTTTAGGAATATTACAAGAGCAGCGTGATGTTTGCACGATCAAATTAGTATCTTGTTTACCTTTAAACGTGCTAGTCTAACTCGCCAAATTAGACCCGACGCGTTTTCCCGAAATTCCCGGTGCACCAGATGGAAATAAATTGATGAATTAGGGAGTTGCATATCATGCACATTGATTGCATGAAATTTACATTAATTTTCGGCTAAGCCCGCAAATACAACAAAATAAAATATTACAAATAAATAAATAAAAACATTCAATTTTCTATGATCAAAGGATATATTTTTGTTAATTATTGTAAGAATTCCTTGTTGGAAAGTCACAATTGCAGCTTAACAAGGCTTGACGATGATAAAATTTGCGAAAGATATAATAAAATGTACGATGAAATGTGTAATATATAATAAAGTTCTTGATATGAATCAATGATAAAATTTCTCGCAGCTTCGATGCAACGCATCATGACCTATTTTACTTAATCCTTCCATTCACGTACGTGTGGAATATGTGCAAAAGTCGCTCGCGATATAGCTTTTTGTAAAAGAAGCTCTTCTTTAACAGATTTACTGACGGAAATTCACGATAAATGCGGAACTTCGTCTGGGCGAAAATGTGGCTGCTGTTGTAGCAGCTTCGATGGAAATCTCTCAACGAATTTTCTTTTGCATCTCTCTTAAAATCGCGTTTCGTGGTCACAATTTTCGTATTTTAAAAATATAACAAAAGATAAAAATCCTCTTTTTCTTTCTCTCAGTGAAACCACAGTACTTTTCAATATCAGCAACATCTTTTCATTGAAATATATTATAAAATTAGCTGGGTTGAACGCGCAGAATAATCTATTTTGAAATTTTAAAAGTATTCAAACAAAATATGCTCCTGGAGTGTATAACTCTTTTACTTACAAAAAGTTTTTTAATATCAGCCAGAATATATAAAACTTCATTTTTTTGTGTTTTTAACTAATTATATTATTTTAATAAATAAATTTAGAAATAACAAAATATATATTATTTAAGCATTTATAAAATGCTTAAATAAAATCAATAAAATATGTAAAAAGCATGTATTATTTAATAAAATATAACGCTTTCTTAGAAAAATAACAGAAATTAATTTTATTAAAGTGCAAAACATTTCTGTTTCATTATTTATCTAATAAAAAGCATTTATAAGCAATTAAATGTAAATAAATATTTCTATATAGTTTACTATTGAAAGAATTTAAAACTTGAAATAGATAAAGAAAAGATTTCTCTATATTTTTATAGAAATACGCTGTAATTTGCGCGTAAACGACTGCAAATTTTCAGAATTAATAAGAGAAATAATAAAAAAAAATTCAAGTGCCACGCCGGCGAGAGGAATAAGGAAATAAGAGTCACTAAATATTTATAGAATACTCTACTAACGCAAGACGATTCGACACGATACGCGATGTACTTACAAAAAGGTGGTTGCATAAATAAGTAGGCGTCTAAGAAGTCAATGTAACGCCCGACGATGCGCAAACAAATACGCGGATGAGTTGCAACAAGAAATAACATCTTCGTCCCTTCGAGTAGTCGCGAAATGAACATGATCTATCATTACGGTGCATAATGACATGGACAGCGCGCGCTCCGGTAGAATAAACACGGAATTTAATATTACTATGCTACTGCGATACGTGCATGCAACATTAACGATATGAAATTTTTGCACAGCACAGCGGAATTTCCGCGCATACGTAACACCGTATGCAAATTACCACGTGGAAATTCTGTTACGTTCGCGATCGGCGTATCTTGATCTCGTTCGACTGAATAAAAAAAATTACAAGCACGTACAAAAAGACATCAAAGCGCTGAGCAGTACCGTCATTAACCCACACGAACTGAATTACATGTTAACGGCATCGTGGAAAATACGTTATCACATCATTAACATCGATCGATATTTAAATTTTTACCGTATAATAAAAATGGTATATATGCCATAAGTAAATATTATCGAGTAAATTGTATCTTAGAACATGTAATATATAAAAGGCATCTTTTTTTTAAATTTAAGTGTAAAAAATGATTTAATGATCTCCTTTCTTTATAAGTTAAACATCATTCTTCTTACATCACGTTATCTTGCAAAAAAACATAAAATAATTTATTGCAGAAAATATGTACAATATATTGTGCTTTAAAAGCAATCCTCCAATATGGAATATCCTATAGTGACTGTAGCATCCATAAAGTATATTATGATTAAGTATGACAGTATACCGGTATAAAAGAAAAATTACCTCCGGTTAATGCAAGTAAGCAAGAGAAAAAGAGAAAGCAAGGAAGAAACAATCAAATTTACAAAGACGGTTGAAGGAAGACAGAGTGAAGAATACGATAAAGTATGGTCGCCATTAAATATTTATAAAATGATTGCGGGTTATAAAAGCAAAACGGGGGAGTCGTCTTCGTGTATCTCATAACTGGCTCACGCGTAAAACTATGATTTCCATTTAATATCTCCATGAATACACTGTCTCTAGTGCGCATCATGAAAGGTAACCACGCAGAAAGAAGAGTGCTCTTGCGAATTCGCCGACTTTTATATGCATCCTCGGATATGCGTTACCTGCGGATACACGCGTACGTAGATCATGCAACGCGCTATTGCATTATTTCGACATGGTAAAACCAGCGCTACATTTAGACTCTCGAAACGGAAATACACTCGTAAAAGCCGGACGAACTGCAAAAAAAAGTGACACTGAATGGAAACGGAAATCTGCCCTTGTAAACTGTATCGCAATTTCCGATTCGCGGGATAAGTAAAATTCGATATATATGCATACGATATATATGCAACTGTATAAAATATGCGAAAAGATTTGGTATAAATTGCGCATGTTATTTTCGACACAATACAAGTATAAAAATAATGGAAATATGATCAACGCATTGATACTGTATGTAATTACTGCAAATTGTTCAAATAAATAAAAGATAAATACAAAAAGAATAAAAGAGAGGCCTTTAGGAGATTATCAGAAACTTCATATAAAATATCGGGAAATTTACATATAACGTTTTTGTAATAAACAGTATTAATTTTATATTATTTGATGTAATGCTACAGAAATACGAAAAACAACCTTGTTCAAAAAATATCTTCTAAGAACCGAAGTAAGAAAAGATGAAATGATAAAATTCAATCAAAAATCTACAAACTTGATGAGGTAGTGAATCTACAAATAGTAGGATAATTTTAAAAAATAGAATGTAGTCAAAAGACAGGAAATAAAAGAGGTGAAATACGATGATCAGTCTAGCATAAATAATATAAATAATATAAACGAAATTATGAGATGTGAAATCTGGGATTAGCAGCACGTTTCATCTTCGCAGTCAATATCAACAATACTTCGTATTTTCGATTTTGGCAGATTTGTTCGAACTATTCTTTTTTTTTTAGTTGCCAGTCATTAATTGTCTGCAAAATATGATCGGTCTACTTGTGCCAGGGACAGGCGGCTTACCATAAAAAAACGTCACTCACGATCGGTTTATGATCGACGCGGGAGAGCTCGCAACGAATATTGAGGATTTTTATTTATCGTTTATCTTGACAGCTTAATAATACGCATTTCATTCATGCGATGCCGATGAGTATTATACAGAACGGCTTTCGACGTAAAATAATTATATCCTGTCGTTTGCGATTCCAATTCGTAATTAGTTAATTGCATCGTGCAGCATGCTCTGTGGTACATTAAAATTATCACAAGCACAAAGTTGTTAATTGTATCTCATTATCTCGCAAGCAATATAGCAAATATGAATGTACATACATCAGTCATGTGTATAATTTAATATGTAATATCTAAAAATCAAAATACAAAGTCTGTACAGTTTTTCAATTGTAATATAATTTTTTTCTCTTCTCTTCAAGAGCAAGATCTTTCAGGTTCATTAACTCATATTACTCTCGTTCGAACGAAATATCTATCGAGACAATTGGTAACAGAATCACGGTGTGGTATCGATTGAAACAAGAAGGGAGGACGCGGTACTACGGTCTGTAATAAAAGTAATTTCCATGGAATTTCGTAGAATGGTCCGCATAGAAAAGAATTGTGTAATTCAAGTCCCGCTGCTCCATGCCCTTCTGTGCATAATATTCCAAGAGAAGGAAAAATGCCGCGCCCTGGGAAATCCTGCATCTCGTGGAGAAGAGTGAGTTTTCGACTTCGGTTATTTTATTTTTTTCAACCGTCGGCAATATGCATTTCTATTGTATTAAGCGTTGTACGTAAAAAGATAATACGTCATACTGATATTATGTTGACTGCATTTACAAAAAGAAATTTTATTTCATATACTTTCTATCATAAGAATAATTGTTTTTACGATTTATTTATAGAAAATATTTAATAATACAATAAATATATAGAATGTAATGACTGTGTCATTGCACTCTATTATATTTTCCAACTTTTGTTTAAATATTCTTTTGTAAAATCAATCATTATTATTAATTCGTTAAGCTTTGAAATATTTATATGTACATCACAAAAATTATAGATTTTTAGATAAATTTTCTGTAAAGATCAAAAGAAATTCAGGGGATTTTTGTGAAATTTTTTTAAGAGATTCACCTACAAGCATCTGGCGACGTTGCAGTCCTGAGTTTTTTTTTTTTTTTTGATGGCGACAGTACGGACGAGGAGGACATTTGTTTTCGCGTTAGAGCCGATGGAAAATTGTCGTGGTCATGACGCCGTGAAAAATACGGGTGAATATCTCGCTCACGTCTTCTCGTCTTCCACGAGCTGCTCGTCGCCACCTTTTTATAGCTTGTCAAGTGTAAATCCCCGATGCCTCCTCACGACGACGCGATGAATGGGAATAGTGTTTAACGCCAAGACGGAAAATTCTGTCCCAAGAAACCACTGTGTGACACTCGTGTCATTCTCGCACTTATTTTCTTAGCATCGTCGTAGAATAAGATGAATGCCTAATGCGATGATGTCTCTGCTACTGCATGAGTAAAGATCAGTCTTGTCTATTCATGAGCCTTTTTATTTTGATTCCTGAGAACGATTCTGCAAATCTAGAATGCAATCGAAAGCGACGGCTAATTTCCTATTAGCGATATTTATGTTACAGATAAATCTAATGTAATCCAACAAATTGTCAATTTATACAAAAAGAACGGATTTTTAAAGTATCTAAAAATTCAGCTAGATATAAAAATAAGACCCTCAAAATAATTACATAACGCTTGAGCATCGATAACAGTGCTCAAAAAGTTTTCACATTCTAATAACTAATTTAAACGTCTTGCGTAGTTATTTTAATAGTCCAAATAAAATTATTTTCCGATCTATATCTAGTTAAATTTTAAGATAAAATTCTTCAACAAAATTGTTCTTTCTTTATCCACGTATAATTTCGAAACTGTATTTATTAATTAATAGAATGATATTTTAAACAATCTAAATAAAAAGAAGACACTTCTAATGACAGGAAAGAAATTTGACTGTTACCTATAATATACCTATTTTTTACGTTATATTAAATAAATATGAATGTTGCATCTCTCACTAATACTCTTTTAATCCAATAAACTGCGTTTATCTTGTATTCAATATTGTTTGCTGGCGTTATTTGCTTAATTTCGTGGATTTCCGCGAGCCCACATCGATCAAACGGTCGTCGCGTCGACAGTGAATAATGAAAACACGCTTGGAAAAAAATGCAAACGATAAAACCGTGTAAACCCACCGTCCTTGTTTCCCCCGGTCGACTGGTGTATTCCTCCGCATACGCGTTTACTCTAACACGCTCTTTAATTTGCCCGGCGTTTAGCTCGCCGTTGGGAAAACAGTTGTTTCAATTTATACGGCCGGCGCGGCGATACGGCACCTACGACGCTCGTCCGCATTGCGGCGCGCGCGCGGTTGGCGCAAAATGGAAGCAATTGAATCCCTTTAAATCGCTTTAATTGTACATATCTGTCGTTACGACGCAAACGGAAATAACGACAGCGCGCGACATCGTAGAATACATACGCGATGAAATTGCGAGAACGCCTACGCTTGCAAATCATTAAATTTTTCGGTTCGTGCGAAAAGTGCGATGATTACGCCGAATTACATAAATTCGTATAATTGAAAAAAGGATCAATATCGAACTCATCGACTAAATGTTAATTTCAACACAGAGAATGATTTTACTGAAGTATCTAATTTAGCTAGCTGCTAAATTATATGGATCTGAAAATAATTTTATTAAAAATCAAAACCATCAAAATAATTACGTAGAACGCTTAAACGTTGATAATAATATTAAAAATGTTAACATTCTAGCAATCAGTTTAAATGTCCTGTACATAATTATTTTAATAATTCAAATAAAATTTAAAATTAAATAATTTTAGACTCTTTAAATTTAAAGTTAATTACAATAATACGAGCATATAGAGTGAAATAAAATTTTAAAAAGTCAAATAAAATTATTTTTAAATTTGTATCTACCTAAATTTTTAGAGATATTTCAATAAAATCATTTTTTCTGTGAATGAATGATACCATGAAACTTATATTTATTAGGTTGGCAAGAAAGTAATTGCGTTTTTTTAAAAGGCATCTATCAGTAAAAACCGCAATTACTTTCTTATCAACCAATATAAATATATCATGATAGAGTAAAATTTCAGCTTTAAGAATCTCTTTTTTAAATTGCGATACGACAATTTTTAACGGAGCGAAGTTAAAGTCAAAATGTTCCTTTTATTTAATCCGCGATAACTCAGTAACCAAAAATCGTAGGAATATTTTAAAAAAACGATTTTATAGGGAAAGTATCAAGCTTTCACGATAGATAGTCGAAAATTTTCTCAATTTTTTCTTTATTTTGGACACGTTACAAACTCACAAAGTGAGAAGAAAATTTTCCGTCGTTTTCAGCTCGTAATTTTTGGTATGTAAAAATTATAAACTTAAAAAATGTGAAAAGCTTTTAAAAATAGAGATTTCAAACTTTAAAATCCTTTTTTTAAATTTAAATTTCATTCATTATTGACGAAGATATTGTATATACAACTTTGAGTTAAAAAAACGCAATTACTTTCTTGCCAACCCAATAAATTAGTAGCGTTTTTCCAGTGGAAAATAAATGAGATTCAATGCTTCCAGCTTTACTTATAAATCAAGCAACACAAATGAAATCTTGGTTGAATTTGATCCAACTGATAAATATAAATACACTATTTTCTATTTTGAGTATTATATTAAAAATAATAAAAAATATGAGGATTTGATAGACCGCGTGGTACACCTGCGTTAAAATTATGATCATACAACACGCATGAAAAATGAGATCGCGCAGAGAAGAGGCAGCGGCACTCGCTTATCTGCACAGCGATAAATGGCACAGGAGGCGATCTCGTTACCAGTTTTCCAGTTATCCTGGCGTATCCGGAGTGGTCTGTTCTTTACGAGTCACTTCAGAAGTCTCGATAGCGTAGCGCGGCACGGCACGGTGCGGCGCTTCGAAGATGAGGCGAATACCATAATTTTCGGTCCGTTGCTCGTGCCTGCCCGCTACGGTTTACGACCATAAAATTCCGATTTGGTCTCCTCTTCAGATCGCTTTCGTCTCTTCCTTTTCATCCCTCTCATGCAACTGTACACGTAATTGAAAACGAATTGCCCGCGACCGGTTAATTTAACCGTTTTTCCTTCCTTTTCGCCTCGTTGTGCTTTACCGCGTTTTATTGTTCTCTCGTGATTCCTCGTTACTCGGTATAGTATTACCGGTTACAGCCGTCGCGACCAACTACGATTTTTTCGAAGTTGAGCTTGTTCCGCTTCCGCAACGCGGCGTTTCGCCAATATCGACGATGACATATTTGTTTGTTTTGTTAATATATACAGATATATATATATATATATTATTTTTTTTTTTTTCATGAACATCATACATGCCTTATTTTTATGCGATATTAATTATTTATGAAGATTCAATTAACTGAAGTATTCATTATATAAAATATCTAAACATACAGAAGGTACATTTTATTCATTATACTATTCATATTTTTATTCACTACTCATATAAATACTCTGTATAAATACTCTGTATAAATTTATTATTTTATATGTATAATTTCCATATTATTCGTTATGAATGTTTCATGTATTCAGATTTTTTTTAATATTATGATTTATAATAATTAAGATTTTTATAACGATACTAATATTTAAACGATATGATACAAAATTCCATTGCTTTTGTTTAAAATTTAGATTAAACATACATGAATAAAAAGTTTTCTTAGATAAAATATTATTCTGTCGATAAATGAATAACAATATAAACAATATAAACATAATATAAGTATAAATATAATCAAATTTCACACAGGAGAAGTCAAAATTAAGGTGAACTTCTTGTCTCGCGAAGGAGATAATACCTACATTTCATTTTAAACCGATTTCATTTTAAACCGAACAAGTTACGTCTCAGTCACTGCACACAATTGTTATCGCTGCAATTCTCAAGCTGCAGTTACCATCAATTGTAATAGTCAGCACTTTCAGTAGCAGATCACCAAGATGCACCAAGGAGCATCTTCACGAAGGAATTCTCATGACTGCAGAATTTTATTATCAACGCAAATTGCTTTAAATCAATAATAGATTAATAATAAATAATTCAATGATTATTAGATTACTAAAATTATTAACAAAAAAAGAATAGTATTTAGGAAATATTATTTAGTCGATTGAAATAAACGAGTGATAAAATTAAAAACATGAATAACAATTTTGTTGAAGTATCTAAAAATTTAGGTGTATTCAGAATTGAAAATAATTTTATTGGATCATTAAAATAATTACATAAAAATTTCAAGCATAACGTACAAAAAATATTGACATTCTAATAACTAGCTCGAACGTTCTAGTTATTTTGATAATCCAACAAAGTTATTTTTAAATCTGTATCTTACTAAATTTTTAGATAACTTCAACAAAACAATCCTTTTCGTTTTGAATTGGAATCACAGCTAAAGAGTGTTAATATTTTGATACAATTGAATAGTCACATATAAAATTTACGAATTTACGTAAATTACATAAATAATTCCATCGTATTTTCTCTCGTAGATTTATAAACATATACAAAATTAACATAGTTGCGTATTCAGTCACCGCCAATTGTAATTGCTAATTAGAATTATAATTTACATTTGCAGCTCTAGAAATGTAAATTCGAAATTTTTTAAAAAAAAAGGAGAAGTAGAGATTATATGAGGATAGAATGTGAATGGAGAAACGAGACAAACGTGCGGAGATATCACTCTTCGCATATACGAAAATGTTATTCTGACAAATGCGCGTGTTTTTGAATGCAATCAAGTCGTTCGCACACGGTTCACGTTGGGTAAATATGATCCAAAGCTCGTTTGCGCGGCGGCGTAGTTGCAGTTTGCACAGCGTTGAGAGGAAATTTTTTTCCAATAATATCGATGCTCACCAACGGCGGAGCATT
Source organism: Atta cephalotes (assembly GCF_000143395.1). Lineage (NCBI taxonomy): Eukaryota > Metazoa > Arthropoda > Insecta > Hymenoptera > Formicidae > Atta > Atta cephalotes. The sequence continues at coordinate 5,061,685 of NW_012130080.1, read as the reverse complement.
ATCACGCTTAACTGAAAAATTTTTTTTATTTAATCTATCTTTCGCCCGAGATGCGATCGACTACCGTAAAGTATTTACGATACTTCATTTTAATAACACGCATACTCTCGAGTACTCTCTTATAAACATTCTGTAAAAACACAAGACTTGAGGTGCAAAACGAAAATGTTTGTTAATAATAATTAGAATTTCTAATTTAACATTTCGTTATTTTAGTACACTTTTTATTCGTATATTTATTGTAATCTTTGTTGTATATCTTCTTCACTTGAATGTTTTAAAATCTGTGCATTGTTATTCGTGGTAAAAAATTTAAACCTGTGCATTTTTATCTCTTTCTTGAAATAGATACTAATGCAACATGCAATTCAAATACAATATTGTAATATTTTCTTTAAAAAATTGTAATTCTTTTATCATATTTTGGTTACAGTTGCTATTTATAGCCACCGGTTTTGGTTATAACTGAAACGAAACGAGGATGAGGGAGTTGTACGAGAGGAATATACGTAGACGTGCAATCGTGAAGTGGGCTTGGAAAATTTATAAACCTTCCTCCTTCCGGAAGAGGATCCGGTGAACGTGACCACGTTGAGCAAGCTGCTGCTCCATTAGGATTAGACCGGCTATACCGGAAAAAGAAAGACGACGGAAGACACTAATACCAGCGAGGATTTAGACACATGCCGTGAGAAACTCCTTTCTCGCATTCCTTTCGTTCTATGGCAAGTACAGAATTTTCTACCAGAAGAACGATAAATTGATAAGGAATGCTTTAATACGACAGATTGTCTTTACAGTCTCTTTTAAATTACTTAACAAGCATTTTATCTTGAATCATTCTTTTGTTCAAACGCAATTACATCTTAATGACACTTGATAAAAAATTGTAATTATGTAAATATCTTGAAAGATGCAAAAATATTGACTATCAAATAAATATAAAAACAATGTATTAAAATATTTTTCTCATACATATAAATACTTATCAATATAATAAATGCACTATATAATCTCATTGCGTTTATAACACTATATTTGAATGCATGTTGCATTTGTATCTATCTAAAGAAAAATGTACAGGACTAAATTTTTTAGCACGCGAGTAATATATAGATTCTAAAACATTTAAGTAAAAAGGATGTACAACAAACGTTACAATGAATATTACGCGAATGGAAAAAACGGTAAGAGTAGAGGAAAAATGAACCCTCGGGTTCCACCTCATTTAAAATCCTAATTGGCTTGGCCGCAGAATTAGTAATCGTTAGCGAGGTTAACGCAGGGGAGGATTATAAATTACCAAGCACTAGCTCACGAATTATCGTCGGCACGCGAAATATCTCTACGATTTTTCGTCTGTTGGAATAATCGTGAATTTCATATTCATTCACATGTTTCTCATATTATCATAAATTAATATAAAATCATAGTTGTCATAAATTAAATCTCTTATCTTTTACGAAACTAATTAGCCCATTGTGATACTTAAAGGATTACTAAAATGTATTTGTAATGCATCTAATTAACAATATTTTTATTTAAATTCTAAGTAAAATTGCAACAATGACAATGGAGAAAATAACATGAATTTTCGAAGAAGAGAGAGAGAAAGAGAGAGAGAGATTTTTTTTCAATAAATCTACAGTATTTCCCGCCAATACATTTTTCGAGTGCATCGATCGGTCACATATGCTTCTACAGTATAAATTGACACGACGTAAAAATAGCATATCAAATACGTTTTATGTATTTTTAATGTTCACCGTGAAAGCTTCAAGTTAAAATGTATTCACGTACTTTTTCCTTTGCTAACTTGAGTATGAATCAATATTATATAAGAGACATTCCAATTCGGTTCAATCAAGCTCGCTTCATATTTTTGTAATATTACATAAAATATTCAGATAGTATTTTGGTACTGTTTCTGCAAAAGCAGAAAGTTAAAATTATCTTATTTATCTATACTTCAGTCACGTTAAATAATTATCAATTTGATTCTATTCGAAAAAAAAGACAATCAAGAAAATCTCTTTCAGTCAAGATCTCCGATTATCGTTTCCTCTCAAATAACAGTTAAGTGCTTTCACAGACATTCCCCTAGGATATTAATCGGTGATGGTAAATGCGTAACATTATTGCCCCGCAGAGATTCGAAAGCGGTGTTAAGCGAAGCTGTGTCACCGCCGCCTGGCGCAAACGTCGCAACGCGCCCCCGTTGTTAATGTCGATAACCGATACTAACGAGTTGTCTATAGCCAGCCCTCTGGCTCGCGCAACGCATTATAAATGGTTTCTCGTGACAGTCGACATTGAATAATGACAGTTGTTGTTTGGACGCAGGAAATCGAGCGGTGCTGCGGCGGCTGCTGCATCCGCGTTGCCGTAGCGCAACGCCAATGTTACTTTAATTTGACGGAGAAACGTAAGCACGTAGCACGACGTTGCGGGCACAGCCCTCCGTGTTCTCTCTTTCGAGGGAGGAAAGGGTGTCGTAAATATTGTCAGGATACGAGTTTCGAGCACTTTAAACTGAAAAGTAATAACTCGACCGAGACATGCAAATTTCGAACAATTTCCACGTATTTTACCGCGTCTTTATGTCTGGAAAAAATTACTTTTCACAAGACGCAACTTTCGGATTGGCAATAAAAAACTACTTTTACTGTAGTCAAGATTCATGTTATACAGATTCAAATTTCCTTGTAGAAGAATAACGTCTCAATACGTGTTAAATTTTTATTCATTGAAGGAAATTATTTCATTTGAATGAATTTATTTCTCTTATATTTGCTTAATCGATAAATTGCATATCGCAATTTTGGTTTTTGTTTTTCTAAAAAATAGCTTATGATGCAAGTTATGGATAACATCGAATTTGTTGTGAATGTGTTTAAAAGGACACGGCTTTACTAAAACGCTATTGTTTGATCTGTAAATGGCTTTTATTGATTCGCGTTTTTCTCTAGCGTTTACTTTGTCACTCACAAACAGGTCCATAAAGCGAAAATGGAAATCGTCACACATCAGAGCATTGTAACGCGTTGAGATAAAAAAAGTGGATCAGGCCATAATAGTATCGATGTAACGAAGTCACGCGTCTAAAAACTGGGAACTTGAAAGCTTCTACAAGCTTAACATTTATCGTATAATATCCATTACATTTAATATAAATGATTCCATAAAGATTAAATTACCAGATATTTATAAAAATTTACACATTTAACTTTAATACTTTATAAAATTATAACTCTGACATTTTCGTTAAATTTTGTAAGACATCAAATTTATCAAATATAATATTCTAATAAAAAAAAATTATCTAATGTAAAAATGATATTAAATTTCATTCAATTCTCCTTCATTAAATGTTTTATCAGACAGATATAAATTCTTTTAATAATTGTAAGATTCCCGTAAGATTCAGAAAACGGAGAAATTCGAACGTTCTTCCAGAAACTCTTTCGATTAGGAAAGTTGTAATTCTTTACACCTCGTACAAAATGGCAAACATTTCAAAGAAGTCACCAAAAATTGCCGTATTGATTCACATACGCACATTTCTCCGCTCTATGGATTTCGAATGAGGAAACGAACTGTTTTCCTATTTGAATCAGGTTGTAGAAATCTCGTTTCCGGCCTGTTTCCACAAATCTCAGGGGATAGTTTCTCGCGGGGTGAAAACTCGAGCGAAAAGGATCTTGTATCGATTGATGGAAAACCGAGTGTTTCTTTTCTTCATCCTTGAAATCTGCTACTTTTTCATTACAATATAAAAAGCAGTTTTGATATACTGCGCTAAACTAAAGTTGCGATTACATTCGTACAACTGTGCTATTATTTCTGACATTAACAACTTGTTAATTATTATGATTTATCCGTAACAATTAAATTGTACAATAATGAATTGTACAATAATATCAATTGTTGTAATTGTAATATTAAAATAAATATAATTCTTTGCAAAGTTTTCAAATAATATAATTGAGAATATTATTTTCCATAATAATATGAAGTAAATTATTAAAGAGACAATTAAATTTTTCTAGCTAAGAATCGAAGAACATTGCAGAACGACATTTAATTCAATATCGCAGAGAAATCAAGCATCAACAAATAACCGTGGTAATAAATAACCAATCTGTGCGATTTGATCAAAACTGATAAATTTAGCCGATTTGTATTGCTATTTTGATAGAAAGTGACATAGAGCTCTTCGTTAACAATTACAATGTATATTAACACGCACGTATGCATGCTCGTTAACGAATTTCATCTCTAATTGCGAGTCGTTTCGTTTGACATCCGTGCGCAACATCATTCCATAGCGCTGCATTCCAGAGTTGCAAATTGAAAAGCATTAATGTGGCGGTGAGCTTTTACGTGCAGAGTGTTTCGCAAACGTGCTTAATACGAAAATTTGCGACCGCGAAAATGGCACGCGGATTTTTTCGAATGAACTGCGAGAAATGAATAAATAGTTTCCTTTGAGAATCAAACGATAAAAAAAATATATATATATCTATATAAAACGCTAAATTTTTAATGCTCAGATAAAAATATTTATAATAAAATTATAATGTCCAGGACGTGAATTTTTAATTCTCTGATTTGCATGAGAAAATAATGTCCTAACCGATTTGCCATTTGAATAATGTATTCAGCACCTTACCCAGTTTCCAATAGGTATACAAACATATTATCATTAACTATTTGCGATTATGTCCCAAGTGCTTCGACGACGGACCATTAAATTACTCCAGCACATAGAAACATACATATACATATATACGGATATCGGTGAACAATATAATCGCGGATACATCCGATAGATGTTCCGTTCGTCGTCCAATTTTCAGAGAAGCGAGCGTTTACGTATAAGTGAACTCGCTGAGTAATGACGAGAACGTACTCAAGTTAGATTAGATGGAGTATAGCATCCCGAAGCGCGTGCAGGAGGAACAGGAGAGAGAGAGAGAGAGAGAGAGAGAGAGAGAGAGAGAGA
>NW_012130080.1:5034679-5055346 GCF_000143395.1 Atta cephalotes | reverse complement strand
TACTCTCTCTCTCTCTCTCTCTCTCTCTCTCTCTCTCTCTCTCTCTCTCTCTCTCTCTCTAGATTTCTAATTTTTATACTGATCCTAAGCCATCACGATATGTCACCGATAGTTGTTTTTCACTGCTCCAATGCACTTAGGAGTAATTTAAAAATATTTGATATAAATCCCCGACATTCTAAAGTTGATAGTCTCGACACGACGATTGATTCTTCGAGAGGTGCATTCATATATTTACAGTCTCGATTGTTCTCTCGTTGCTGATCTCATTATAATCCGATTGATTCCTTTTGATCTCAATCTTTGTACGTTATGGCCTACAAATTAAACGGTGACGTAATACAGAATTCGTCACTCCTCCTGTACTCCCAGTCTCTCGTCCTCTTTATTCGATACATGCGAGCCTCTTTACCATAAATGAACGCTTTATTGCAAGCGTCCAATGATGATATCAAAAGTAAGTTAAATGACTATATCGATCCACGCCTTTTCCAAAAGCTTTCCTTGCTCGTAATTTTCCTCGTCTTTATCGAAAAGCGTGGTAAATAATTATTCACGCGAGGCGATTGGTCGATTAGGATAGTCAATGGAAGAAGAGAGTGAAGAGAGAACAAGGAAGAAGAAAGAAGTGGTGCGTGCAAATTACAAAAATCTTTCTTTCGAAGCTTCTAACCAATACTTTTCGGGAGTTCAATCCGCATTCGATACAAACTTGAATTTTCAATAAGATACATAGAGATATAAAAAAAACATTAAAAATCGTTATCAAATATTGCGTTATCAAATATTACAGCAAGATTACGTAAAACTGTATGCTGTAAAAGGGTATCTAATTCGATTAAAAGCGTGACAACATATTTCGAAAATATTGGCTTCATGTGATAATATTTTTTTACGATAAAAATATTGAAGAAGAAGCATGAAAACAAAAATAAGCTTCTGTTGGAATTAATTGCTTTTATACAATTAAATATTGGATTAAGCCTTAATGTACACGATAGAATTCATATCTTGCACATTTCTTTTCTTCGAAAAATTAAGAGTATCAAACAATTAATTATAACATTCATATATAGTTTTTTTAAATACATAATCTTATAAATACTTTCTAAACATGTTGAAGTAATAGATACATAAAAATCACTTAATAATTTTTGTATATTTATTAAAATGGTGAAAATTAACTCAGAACATGAATGATTGCATATAATAAAAGATTGGAAAATCATTATATGTATTAAGATCCCTATTAGTGCTTTTTTTATTTAAATAAGCCATAAAAAAAACTAGTACAACTAAATAAGAAAAATAATAAATATATTAAACTTCTTTAAGTTTAATATGTATTAAAAAGCACACATTAGTATGATCATCGCTTCTTGGAGAAGCACTAATAGCGACAAAAATATTTTTTTTTATTAAAATTTATAAGAAAAAAAAATAGTTGAAAAACCGACATTGATTGTAAGCACACAAAATTAAAGCTATAATATTTAATAATTAATTCATTAATAAGCTTAATTCATCAATAAGTTGGCTTAAAGGCACATATAATAGAGACAGCCTCAGGCTTAGTATAAGTGCATTATAATCAAGATGATCGTTAATTTCCTTGTAATATCCGAATGATACTTCTCTTACGCCTTAATGCGTAATGTAGCAACCATAAATTCACCGCAATAACGGATCTACGAAATCACTCTGCCGTTATCGTGTCAACAAGAGATGGCCAGAGGGTTCCTTGGGGAGCTAGAGCCATTAACGGAATACCGAAATTCCATCGAAAACTTCGGCGCCACTAACTCGCTCGATTATGAATGAGTTCCTCGTTTCGTCTCCCGCTGGACAAGAAGCGATGAATTTCTCGCTTGCCCGCAGGAGCCGGTAACCATACGTAACACCATCCCCTCACGTAGTTCCAAACTGTCGCGCGTTTCCGCGCCGCGGGACAATGATACGTTAATCCAGTCGGTACGACTGGAGAAACCGGAGAAACCGTCTCGAATTACTGGCGCGAACCATTTGCAAATGCGTTCAATGTAACGAACTGCCCACCATGAATTTTTGCAATGCAAATGCGTAACGTCGAGATTTCCGCGCGACGTTCTGGTTAGTGAAATGATGCGCTACGGAGTCCCTCCCTGTCCCCGTCCTTATTTCCCATGAATATTCCTGGTAATTTCAATTATTTAATCGTACTCATGACGTCCTTCAAGCAGCAATACGAGACTATAGACCACAAAATTTTTCCGCTCTATTAATCTGACATTCGTTCGCTCCGATGCACGATATCGTGAGAAATGATAATTACATAATTACACAATGCAACTTGAGGAAGGAAATCATGTAATTTGCACGATTTAAATTGAAAGAGTTACTGTGCATATTTATCAATTTTTTTTTATTTTTCTTGTGTTATAAAGTAGTTGTCATGTATGTGAGAATTATTCATAAAAAGTATACGATATCAATGATGCATGTTAACTACTTACACGCTAAATCAATTTCTTCATTTTTTTTCTAACAATAAAAATTTCATGAATAATTTTTCCTCTCAGGTTTTCAATTTCAAAAAATATGAGCAGCACGCTGTTCATTATATACAATGCATTCGTTTTATTGGCTAATAATTGTTCGTGGCATGCATTGTTAAAATTACGCTGAATAATTTAAAGCGAAATTTTTAAATTATAGCAATATATCACAATATTATAAAAATTGTAAATTTATGTCGGGGTGGACATATGTAGTTTTTATATTTACAAGGCAGGCGAACTTTTATATTTGCAAAGTAAGATCATAGAGAATTACGAGCGAGTTTTAGAATAACCTGATGTGATCTGCATTCTTTACGATCGTCATACAAGCAACGAAACATTTTTTTTTAACAACGGTATGTTTTAGTATGATATTAAAGCGATGTATACTCTACAAGCAAATGTATGCACATTGACCATCAAATGCATTTTTTATAGATATGTATATAGTTTGGTTAACATTTTTTTAAATAGTAGCAAAATAAGAAATGAACACGTATAAATTTAAAGAGTTTTTTTTAAGACTAACAAATATTTAAACCAGTTGCGCACGTAAATGTAAAAAAATAAATTTATTTCGAATTAATTCAAATAAATAAAACCACAATGCATTTGCTTTGCTTTACATAAATTTTATTCCTTTTTTTTTGTAAACTTCTGGCTACGTCAACCATGTAGCATTAAAAGTAAAGGTGATTTCGTCACAAAAATTAATTTAGCATTCGTCGCGATGTTTCTAGAAGCAGAAGTTGTGTCGAAAAATCCGCAATACTCTTTAATTTTAATTACTATAAACTACTATAAAATTGACGGACGGTTCTCAAGAATATACTGAAATTTAGAGTTTTCATTTTTAAATCAAAATTACATAAAAGCATCAAATCTCACATTTATTATTGATTTATAAAATTTATTAATTGTATTATAATTCAATGAATTAACTTGCAACTCTGTTTTTAATAATAATACATATTTATTACTGCAAAAGGCATAGTCTAAAATGGCTATTTCCGTACACAATAAAATATCACGCAGATACAATGTATGATCAAAGAATGTTTTGTAATTGCAACAAGTATTTAATATTATGTCATATTATGTCAACTGAGCGAGAAGCTACTATTGTATCAGTCTACCTGTGCACCGTGGTAATAACTCGACGGACTAACGAACCGACACTAACGCAGATCTAAAAAGCGCGCTGAACTTCGTTGCCTTCATTGCCTTCGAGGGAGTAAAAGTTCTACTTGCGAGTCCGTAGAGAAAAATATAAAATGGACCAGAGGCGGAAGAAGCGAAGGGTTGAGGATGAAGAAGAAAGGACGATGGTGGATCCGTCTCCTGGCGTACCCGATCTCGTGAATCTCAGAGTAAATCGCCAAGGAATCCCAAGCAATATACCATCAAAAGATAGAAAAGTGATGCTGCTACAAATATATATTTCGTTTATCTCTGATGTCTATCATGTAGAAGATGAATGAAGCGCGACTGATATAATCGAAAAGTCGTCAAATATTAAAACTTTCATTTCTGGAATCTTTAATATATATGCGTCGTGCATATATAATATGCATCTTAATAATAACTTGTGTAAAAAAATGTTTAAAAAATATATTTTAATAGATGATAAAGAACATAATTATAAATAATTACACTATTCGACAGAAAATTTTAAATAAAGTATAATAAAAATATTAATTAAAAATATCATTTAATATGATTAATGACGTTAAACAAATTTTTTTCCTAATTCTCACTAATTTCATCCAATCCTACTTGAAAATGTATTCATACATAATATTAGTTACAATTTGATATTTTCATTTCGTTACATAATACAACCTAATTATTCTCTTTGTTTAGCACGCGTAATGTAACAAAAATATCTATTTCCCCGATAGTAAATAGAAATCAATCCCATATTGGTCAATTATATATTCACTTCGCGTAAGTTGACGTATATTTTTCAATGCAAGAACTTTGCGGGAAAATATCCGAATCACGAAGAGCGCATCTGTAAAACTTGGAGCGGGATTTGTGCCAGCTGATTATGCCAAGGGAATCGTATCTCCTCGTTGCCGCGGCTCTTTAAATTCAGTTTCGACATGATGCGCGGTCCGTCAGCTAAAACTTTTTATTCTTATTGGCTACTATTATTTGTTAAAGCAACTACGAGGAAGAGCGATATTAATGTCGTATGAATTATAATTATACGGTGACAAGCTTCTACGAGAGACTACATTTTTCATCGCAACAACACGTCGTAAAAGTAAACGTAACGGAATACATTATGATGTTATTTATCGTGAATTTAATTATATATTAACAGGCGAGGCGTTTATCGTGATCTACTGAAAAAATAATTATCGTCTGGTTTTTTAATAGCATATTAACAAATGAAATGTTTAATATGAACTGCGATTTAATTAAGACAATTAATTAATAACGTTCCCATTAAGTTAACGTTCCCGCAATCGCAAATTTTCGCACATATATCTTGAGAAATCTTGCAAAAACCTTGGAAAGGTTTAGCCAAGGGAAAGCGTTAGCCAAAATAAAAATTAAATTTTCTAACTTGCTCATTAATCCAGTACAGTAATTAATATACGTGTAGAGATGTTATAACACGATAAAAATTTTTAACAGAGCTAACTATAAGCAATTTTATCTAACGGAATAAAATGTTCTTCTCAGTCAATTGACACGTATTCAGTCTGACAAGTTTAAAGCCTGTTTGCTGACACAAGTAAATAAAATTCATTGATTTGAGGAGTTCAAATCTTATCAAGAATTCGAACTCATCTTGACGAGATGTTTAGCTTTCGGAAAGGAGATGTCTACGAAGGTACTCAACTTCGAGTGGCAAACAGGCATAATGTGCAACATTCGACATCGTCTTCCATTTCTTCGACTAACTTCCCTTCGCGCACTTTGTATGCGTCACGACTTCGATATATATCGAAGAAGAGATAGACATACCAACGACGAAGCGTGACGAGAGCGTGAAACATCGGGATCTTATCACATGCGCGAGCAAGTATAATGTAAGTGTTTTTTTGATCTCTTTTTATGTTTTCTTTCGATGTCACGAATAAATCTACGTAGATTTACACAGTTGGAAAATTTGTTAAATTTAACACATTTCACGTGTCTCAAATGGTTCATTCAAATTTTAATTTAACACTAGATGTACATGAATATTACAAAGTAAAAGATATTATTTTAAAAAATTACTATAAAAAAGTAATACTGATACAATTTAAACAAACTAAAAATATATTTTTTCAGTATAATTAACATTTCTGATATAAATTAACACGTATTTCTTCACTTTAGAATTTACATTTTAAGACACATTATTTTTATGTTACATTATTTTTATGTTTAAGCATAAATTGTTATTTTGGCACTAGAGAAAAATGCTGAATATCAATTTAACATGACATTTTTAAGTAATATAATATTATGTTAAATTAACACTCAAATATATTAAAAATTCAACGCAAAATTTTAACAAGGACGCGAATGGACTGTTTCCAACACAAATACAAAATATTTTTACTGTGTACACACACACGCACGCACGCACACACACATATATATAGAAATCATACACTCGATCCATACAGTGCAAATTATCAACGATAAGAAAGTTTTGATATTCCACACTAACATTTCCATCAAACTTTAATTTTAATTACAGCTTTGTTAAATATTCTTGTGAAATATTCTTTTATTTTTGAGTCAGAATTTAACTAACTCATATTTACTTTACAATATTACGCTTTTACTTTAAAAATATACAGAAAAATAGGGAGAAAAATATTAAAGTCTCTCGATGTTTCTGTTAACAACTTACATAGCACCGTTTTCGGTAGATTCAAAAATCTATCGAAAATTTTAATTAAAACAGCCATTGCAACATGCCGCTGTAATATTTAATTAAAAATAAATTTGTTTGCAAAAAAATGTTAACAAATATTAGACTCAGAATTTTTTTCGAATAAAATCTTTTCTCTAATTTTTCCAAATATTTCACGAAATCGTGCTCGTCGGTTTTTACGATTGCGGCTCGTGAACCTAGTTTTTCATCGTCGCGAACTGCAGACTGTCGGCACTGGTGCGCCGAATGAATAAGGACGCAAACTCACGTGAGAAAGTTTATCCTTTTATTCGAAGTTCTATCATTCGTTAATCGCCTCCGCAGGATCATATTGAAACCAAAAATACCGTCGACCCGGAAAATCGGTCGCGATCAGACCTTTGTCGATCGAAAGCATCGAACAACTTGCCGCTGCGATTAGCCGTCTAGAAATCGCCTTCCAGAAAAATGGAAAATCCACGGTAAACTTTTCCACGTAGACTAATCTTACTCCTAATTGAATTTCTTTGGACTCCTATCTGCGAGATGCGCAGAGAAGTCTCGATAGTTATAGATTTCCGCGGCGAAAGAAAGGGCAGCATCCGCGAAAAGAAATCGATATTCGAATGGAGGGAGGAAATGGGAGATAGAGGGGAGGAAATTGCAGGGAGAAGAAAAAAAACCGGTGAGAAGATTCTATTCGCGTCCGTCTACAAGGCGAACTTTGGAGATTTAAATTCCACCTGGTTGGATTGCTCTGATAGTAACTTCCTTTCGGTATTAAATCCTCTCGATATTCGATATCTACTTTCAGTTAAACTCTGATTTCGCAAAACGTGTTAAGAAACGATTGAATTGAAGTTACTTGCAATTTAATATTTTCTTATCTATTCACGATCTAATTCACGAATATTTATTGGAAACATTCCATTCGATTCTAAATGTTAAATTCTAAAAAGATATGAGAAAAATAAAAAAGAATGTCTTTTTTTCTTGATAAGACAAATAATTTTATTGTCTTATCTAATAATATTATTTATTGTCTTATCTAATTCTCTCTCGATATTCGATATCTATTTCAAATTAAACTGTGATTTCACAAAACGTCTTCAGAAATTATATGAATTTAAGTTATTTACAATTTAATATTTTCTATTTATTCACGATCTAACTAGAAGTGTTTATTGAAAATGTTCCATGTCTAATTCTTAAAGATGCGAGAAAGATAAAAGAATGTTTTTCTTGATAAAACAAATAATTTTATTATTCATAATTATTGTCTTAGATAATTCTATTAACATTACTTCAATTGCGTCTGTGCAATCTATTAAGAGAATTCACATTTATAATTGTTACATATATTATATACACATACGCCCGATGTATAAAAATTACTAAAATCGAGTTGCTTTCAAGTCATGTACGAACTGTCAGTCGTAAAAGTTTATCACAATTTCAAAAGTATAGTGCTCGTATCTACAATCTACGCACGGTCGAGAGTGTAGATCGCAAAATGTCGAAAAGTCGAAACGCCGAATGCTCTAACGGTAACGATTTCGGTAGCACTCGTGTCAAATGTTCTGGCAGCTGTTCGACCAAAGCGTTTCGCTATTGGCAAACGATAATCACGTTTCACGAGCAGTCACGCGCGATATATTCATTCCTGCACTACGTTTTGAGATTATTCGATTTCAGCATTGCGCGAGAGAGAACTCGTCCGTTTCTGTAATTTTCCCATGTTTACAGCACACAAAATCTAAATCTACAGAAGCATGAGAACTATAGCCTTTTTCCGAAAGAAAGCCTGAGTTAAAATTGTACAATGTCGTGTATTCTACAGTAACGAGTTGCGAAATTATTAAAAAATCAGAATAGTATCATAGGAAGATATAATCTCAATTTTAATTTAACAGGGATTAAGAGATTTTTCGCGGTTATTAAAGAATAAACACAATTTTCGAAAAACTTTCCATAAATACAATTATTAACGAATTTTTCATATTTTAATCCGAGAAATTATTAAAAAATCAGAATAGAATCACAGATAGATATAATCTCAATTTTAATTTAACAAGGAGGCGTTTAAGAGGTTTTGTGTAAATAAAAGGTAAACATAATTTTAAAAAATTCTCTATAAATACAACTATTATAACGAGAAATTATTTCTAAATTCTTTAAACTAGAAAAATTTTCAAGTTAAATTATGTGGAAAACGTATAAGGATATTATAGTATGCGTTAGAATTATTATCATTCATTTATTTTCTCAACTACAAGTCATTCTTGATATTCTAGAAGCTAATCCTATATTCGTTTTCACACTGTACGCGTGGCTTTATGATTTCCGCTAAAAATTCAAGTTTAACGGCCGACAAACGACAATTACAATCTGCACCCGACCGAAATGTTCGATCTCGTGTGAATTTGCACATATGCGCGGCGCGGCAACAAAAAAAATAAAAATACGCTAAACCTCGCTGCAGTGGGAATGGAGTCGCGATAAAAATCATTAACCCGACAACCGAGATTCGTGCCCGGGATTCGAATTAGCGCGACAAATTTGTGACGTTCATCGAAAACATTAAGAGATAAAAATGATATGCTATACTTTTAAAAAAAGATAATAAAAATACAACGAGATAAAAAAAGAGTAAATGAGAGAGCTATTGGCTGCATTTAGCAGAAAAAGCAGCTATGTAATTGTTGCAGATTTTTTTTAAATATAATTGGTTTATAATTTAGGTAACCGTCCCATGTCCGGATATTCACACAAAACTTGATTGTACATTTGTTTATATTATTATTGATTTCAAATGCTTTTTAAAATGTAATATTATGATTTAATTATAATCTTTAAATACAATTAATTATAATAGTGTAATAAAAAAAGGGTTTGAGATTAATAATAATAATTTTATTATTCTAATTTTGTAAATTTTGTATAAATATTATATTTAGATCTAAGTGTGTGTCTGGAGACGTTTAACTTAGAGCATGTTTGGATCCCCACCCGGATGTTCCCCAGGTATCATCCTTGTTTAACATTCAATAAACAACAAGGATGGAGTGATATCTGAGTGGGAATCTAAACATATCCTTATGGTTAGATCTAGTAAGCAACTAAGAGTAGAACCAATTATATTAAAAAAATTTTATAACAATTACAAAACTGCTTTTCCTGTTAAACGCAATTATTTTATATCAAATTCGATGCATTATCGTTCTAATAATATCATAAAAATTTTAGATTACTGGTTTTTCAAAATATCTGCAAATTGTTAATTTGCAAATCTTCGTCTCAAATTTTCTTCGAATTTAGGATTTTAGGAATCTGAATGCAACCTATTGCAAAGCGTCTGTCTCACATCGCGACGGAATTTGCGTACCACGATCGACCACATGCGAGATGAGCAATCTCGCGTTCCGAGATTGCTCGATTATTTAACTAGCGAGACAAAGGAAGGGCGCCGGCATACCGCCGATTCGAATCCAATCGTGGTACGACCGCTGGAGATTAACCAATTTCGAGGCCGATGCGTGAATTCGGTGCAGTGAGAGGTTTCTGCACTGTTTGTGACACGCGGAAAATTACAAATTATCACAGAAATTGTCACAGGAATATTATGTACATATTTGCTCCAATTTAAGCGCTGCATGAATTTTACAGAAATTACATATAAAACATGTGCGAGTGATGAGTTCATTAAAGATAACTATCTTAAATGGCCGAATTTTGAAAATATAAATCAATTTATTTGAATAAACAGCATAAGCGAATTCAAAAGCGACAATATAATTTTCTTTTTCTTATTATATAGACTAAAATTTAATCATTTTTCCCAATGTTATGCTATACATGATAAAAATGTCTTACTAAATATCTAAATAATTATATCAGCATTATGTTTCACGTACAGCACTTATAAATATAAAAATATAATATACAAGTAAATTATTTTGCAAAGATAATTCAATGGAACAGAGAACGAGATATTTTATATACATATAATAATATTTTAACATTCAATATCTATTTAAAAATGTTTGAGCATATCTAAACAATTTGAATATGAAACATTTCGCATTCGAATTTTTCCACACGCTACCATGATTACATTTACCAATCGAATTAAATCAAACAACGCAGACAATGTGTCTAAACGCGATTGCGCAAAACAAGAATAACAAATGTCCCATGTTTCGGTATTCCAGATTGCTCGAAACGTGCAACGTATAGCAGCTACCGCGTCGAAAGAACGTAATTAACTCTGTCATCGTCCGAACGCAATCTCGCGTAGCAACCATATCGATCGCTGGCCGTGATGAAATTATTGAAGATCGCGTGACGAATCCACGAATCGTGCGCAAATACAGGCTGGCTTCAAAAACAGATCTCCATCAAAATCATCATATGATTTCCATAATTTACAATATTTTAATATCATTGTAACAACTTTTTTATCATTATAGTTATTGAAGAAAATATAACTAATTTCAGTAAAAAGACAAAGAGCTTGAAAACAATTTTAATTTCCAAGATTAATCAATGTATAAATTTTACATCAAATTTCAATTTTATTATGTTATCGGAAGCATATATAGTTGTCTGTATCATAATTACATGATTTATGCTTATTCAGAGTACACAAGTACCGAAATACGAATACATGATATGGTAAGTTAGGTAGGTTAGGTAATCGTCGTCCAATCGTAAATATTAGGAATGCATTTTGTATCAGCTTGATTTATATAATTACCTTTAACGGTATTTACGTGTGAAATGGACTACGATATCGTGAATAAGGTTTCTCTGATGCACGTGAGTACAAGCAATTAATCGATGACAATTAATAGGTTATTATGAAATTACTATCGTCAATCAGATATGTGACTTGTAAACAATGTTAAATGCAAAAACAACTGTAAGCACACAAAGAATATTTCAATAAAATTATGCAAATATTATCTAAAAATGTCTTCTTTATCGCTTTCGAATTTTATAAGTTTGCGCATAATAATTTTATGAATTACTATTAAATAAACGAACAGTAATTTTTTTTTAACAAGAGATAATGAGATTCAATTTCTTATTCAATGTAATAAATTATAATTACTAATAAAATCAGTTATGATAAGAATATAGGGCCTTAAGGCCGAGATGGGATTAATAGGGCATAAAAATAGTTACACAAGCAGTGGTGTCGTCGTGGGCAAGCGTGCTTAACAGCTCGGCTTGAGAGCGAAGGATCACGAGTTCAAATCCCGGCAGGCTTCGTCTCAATTTTTCCGTCTCCAGTTCCAGAGGAAAAAGAGAGGGGATTTTGGGCGCCCCCCTCCATACCGACGATTCGCAAACGGATCGTGTATACCTGACGACGTTCAATGCTCCCCAGCAAGGGGGAAGACACATCAGAAAAGAATATATCGGTAGCAGAAGACGTATAGCACGACACAGAAGTGCGTTCGGAGTTGGCTGCGTGCTCCGAGTACGGTGGTGAAAGAGCTCTAGCAATGTGAGCTGACATACCAAGAAAGCAACCGATTAATTCGTAGCCCGGCATTGATGGACATCATCGGTACCTCAGTTACGAGAATAAGAATGCATGTCCATTGGCCGAGCTTAGAAGAGAAAAAGGGCCACATGGCCAATCCCAGGTACTACTATAACAGGAGATCGGAAATAATAAAAAAAAAAGGAGTCTTGTTAAGCGGATGAGAGCGAAGGATCTCGAGTTTCAATCCCGGTCGGCATCTTTAATTTTTATCTCCCACATAAAAATTATTAACTTTAAGTTCTAAAATATTCAGAATTATTAATTTGATAATAATTTTTCTGTTTCTAACAATTTTTTTGTGCTGTAAAATTTATCGTACAAATATCTTTCTTACGAATTCATTTAAAATTAATTATTAATCATTAGAAATTCTTATATATTAATATTTTCATTAATATATATATACACTCCCTAATAAAAAATAGCTTACTTTATTAAAATATTAATCGTAAATATAGTTATAATCATTAAAAAATTGTTGAATAATTGTTGAATTGTTAAATAATATATTATATAGATATATTTTATGAGATATATTTTATTTAAAAGATAATTTGAAAAAAAATCTATATTTGAAAATTACGTTGTATAATTTTATTTTTAATTTTACAATGGGGCTATCTGTTCCATTTCAACTTTTTTTTTAAATGCCAAATTAATTATTCATTATTTTGTGTATTCACATGATTGATATTAACATAAGTATTTCTTGTTCCCTCCAGGCCAGGCGATATCTCGCGAATGCTTTTATCCGAGCTTTTATCGTAAAAACTGCGAAAAACGTACAGAGATATTTTTCGCAAGACTCACCAACTTTTAACAAATTCGCAGCATTATGACCATCTGCAAATATCGTCCTTTATTATTCCATTTGCAGAGAATGCATTTCTCATAAGTCTACAATTTATAATTTTAAAAAGAATAATTGTCAGAGTTTCTCAAAATGACACCAAGAATAAAATTTAATATTATGACTTGCAACAAGTTTTATTGAAAATAAAATTAGTTTTTTTACAGATGGAATATAATTATATAATTATATTCGTATTACTAACAAAAAACAGAGAAGTACGTCCCTCCCAAAGTTTGATAAATTTTGAATATGTTGTGATTTAGATCAAAATAAGAAACATTTTTTTTCATTCTAATATTCTAAGAATTTCAATAGAATTGGAATCTACTTCTGCTAGCGTAAATTTTATGTTAAAAAAATACCCAACGACAGTGTAACTTAGGTTACCAACTGTTAATAAAATAATAAAAATAATGTCGTTAATCTTAAAATTCATTTTACAACGAGAAGAACAAGATCTTAATAAATAATTTAACTCTCGAATTCCATCTACATTTACATAAAATTAAAGGAATAAAACTTAAATATCATTATTATTTCAAATATACTTTATGTAATACTTTACAATATATTTTCGAAAACATTGTCAAAAAACATTGTCCGATTAAATCTTTTTTTCTTCGGAAACTCAACTGATCTATGAAAAACTGAGGAAGGTAAACAGCCGGACGCGACCTGGTGCAAAAAGTAATCTGGAATCTCCGTTCGTTCGTTCGAAGATCGTTGACTGACGAGCGAAAAACCGACGATGGATATGAGGGTGCAGAGAGTACATATAAGAATTCCGGAAGCGTTCCTCCGCCTGCCATTGCCTTCCACCAATCGCAACGCTGAGGAAACGCGGTAGAAAACATGCCGGAAACTCGGTCGATGCTTTTTGCGATCGTTCGTGAGATGCGCGAATCGCGAGAAAAATTGCAGCGACAAATATCAGATTAGAAGTATAGATTCCTGATCATAAATAATGACACATACCATTCTCGAAAGATGTCATGCACACAAAATTATAATTCTGCGGCAGTTTTTTACACCACATTTGCAAAAGACAATTCGAAGTAATCTCGACTTCAACTAATTAAAGCTTCATAGACTTGGTGGTAATTACTGTCGGATAATTGATCCAACTTTAATTAAAATTCCGTTAGAATTTTAAGAAAGAAGAAAAACATATTTTCTAAATATTTGTCAGCATTATCATTAAAAATAAAATCAAATGTCCATAAAATAATCGGATAAAATAATCGGATAAAAATTGAATAGTATCATTAAACGTTATAATAAACATTCTAATTTAATTATCATTTAAATCATTATTAATATCCAATTTGAAATAAATATGAAATTAACTAACATTAGAGCATTTGTAAATCTCGTGTTAATGACTATCAAATTTATTAAGAATTTACACAATATTCACAAAATATTATTAATTTGTGTTATGTGAAAATTTTATTGCAAAGTTCTATCGTTATGAACGATAATAAAATAATAATGAAGAGCTAATGTATGTGTGTGCGTGTGTGCGTGTGTGCATGCGTGCGTGCGTGCGTGCGTGCGCGCGCGTGTGTGTGTGTGTGTGTGTGTGTGTGTATGTGTCTGTAACTGCTTATCTTACTTAACCCATAAAGAGATTGGAAATCCTTGTTACATTGATAAAAATTAATCTCATATATTTTCACACATATAATTGTATCACTATGAACGCGATTAAATCGCCAAGGATACTAAAGTAATAATCCCTATGAATTATGCCTGCAATTAATTATCTCCAATTATCTCGCTGGTAAAACAAAATGTTACGTAAAACAGATCTGGCTTTGCATCCCGTTTTCAAAATTGCAGCACTACGTTACTCTTAGTAACAGCCCGATCCAAAAAATACGATGTAATCCCCAAAGAGTACGGTGCAGCGCTTTTAACGAATGTACCACTCACCAAAGAGTCCGTGTATAGACTAAATGACCAGCTTAACGGAACCTTTGGAGAGTGCGCCGGCTTATTCAAGGATTCGACGTTAAGCCGATTCAAAGATTCGAAATCCCGCCTTCGCCGCCATTTCACCTCGATTCGATGATCTAATTTCAAAAGCCAGCCTTTTGTGTTCCGCGTACATATGCTCACGTGTATTTGTGTGTCTGTGTACGACGATAAATCCGCGCTTGAGTTTACCGTCGATTGTAAACGTCCGGCAAAACGACGACCCTAATCGTTACGTACGGCGAAGGCGAATCTACCATGTCGAAAGCGCTCGTCGAAAGATTACGAGGCTACCCGGTTAAGTTGTTATTACTATCGGGAAAAATGTGCCACGGTTCGTGCAAAGCGCATCTGATCGAGTCTAGCGATTGCCACCAACTTATGAGAACGAGATCTAATATGTCCTGCATTTATTGAACACAAATTTACCCCTTCAGACCTGATTTTATTCGAACTATGTTAAAACATTTTTTTTATTCCATTCATGCATATTTTAATAAGTAATTCATACTAAACAATTTTTTTTCAAAATTTTAACTATTTTCCAACATATACATTATTATGTACGTCAGAGTTCAGATCATATCGATAGAATTAAATAATTTCAATAGATAATGTCTTCAAATGTAATGTACAATGTACAATGTACGCAAGATTTGAAGGGGCTAAAGCAAATTTTAAAATTTATTGATTAATTGAGAATTTGCATTAAAAAAAAATTTTTTTTTACAAAAGGTCGATGTTTTCGAGCTTCGTAATGGATGCTGCATTCTTACTTCCTGTACTGATCGAAGATTATGCAAATGTTAAATGCCACAATTTATCTTCGTTTTCATACAAAGTTTCAAGCATATTGTGCTATATCGTAGTCTTCATCAATTTAGATTCCACTATCTCATAAGAGTCATTAATTTGGTCTAACGAGCTGTGATTAATGGAAGTGCGTAATAATTGTTAGTTCACTACATCTAGTAAAAGCATTACCTTAGATAACATAAATTTATGAAGTAATATAACGGATACATATTATATATCAATTAAAATCCATTTGTTACTGTTTTATAATATATTGTAGTTACCAACTAAAATAATTCCTAAACAGATATATAAATTAATTTGTGCATCAATCAAACAATGACATCATTTAAAAAACAATTTAATAATACACGGTCACGATAAGAGTAAAATTTAATTAATTGACAATTTAGAATAATATGAGAAATTCTTATCAACCACTGCCATTATTTTCTAGCAATAAGTGTTTCTTATATGATACATATATATATATAAAACATATATTTATCAATATATTTATCAGCTGTTCATTAAAAATCATTTAAAGGTAATCTTTTTATATGAATTGCTTTAAGGACACTCGTATGTATAAATAAACTTCTCGGCGAAGCGATGCATTACTCTTCCCCGGTCTTCGCTATAACATTCAAGGCATTGCATTTTTCGGCTTTCTTACTAGTCCTAGCCTGCCATTCTTTCGCCTGTTGTACCTTCCCACTCTACCAGCGTATACCTACTCTGTCCTCAGACAGTGAAAAAAGCACCTCTCTCTCCTGTATCCAAAGTTTTACCTCGTCCCTTATCTGCAGCTTACGGACCATCGCGTCTCTGCATTCTGTAAGAGTACTATACCTACCTATAGTACGCTGCTTCTATCTCGCGCCTCGCCATTTCACGCGCGCGCACGCACACACGCATACGTGAGGGAAGAACGCGGAAATTGCGATTTCGTCACCCACGATGAACAACGACGGCGTCGGTCGTTTATCCAAGAAAAGCTGTATTCGTTCGCTTCATCGAGCACGCTCCGAGATTTATGGTATAATACAAGAGACATCGTTGTGTTGGTGCGCTTATCGGCAAAAGCAAAGCTTGTCAATGTGAATCTTGTGAAAAATTTCGCTTGGTACAATTGTATCCACTTATAGCAAAAAAACATTATATTTTGTAATAATATGTTAAATTTGTTTAATACAAAAATAATACATATTTACTTTTGTTAATAATTTAAAGTATTTGGAATTTAAAGCATTTAGAATTATTTTCTTTTTTTTAAATACTTGAAAATAATTCTTACATTAAATACATCTCTATGTTGCTTAATATTAATTTTATTAACAATTTACTATTTTATTAACAATAAGTTAATTAATACCAAAATGAATGTTAGTAATATTGAATCTGCATATTATCATTAAATTATCATAACTGTAAAATGTGGAATGCGAATAGAGGTCATTTAATTTTACAAGTGTCCTTGTTTTGTGGAAGCTTCAAAGTTCTCTCTGGTTTCCTTCGTCTTCCCCAATCGATCCTGTTCTGTATTCTCGATCAGTGTCGGCGCCACGTATAGACTAAGAAATAGGCGATCGCGATCAGAATAATCGGAATAATTCAAAGTACGGTACGTAAAATTCGCTGAGTTGGTGTCAAAATGAAAATTCTATTAAATATGTATTGTCTCTTTTTAGAATGGTAATTTCAATGAACACGTTTTTTTCACATCCTTCAAAAAATATAACAACCCCCCTCCCCCCCCCCTCCTAAAAGTATAAGATTATAAAAATATCAATAATTTTTCGGCTTTTATTTTCTATTTAGTTTTAAATAATTTTTCAATAATAAAGATGAAAAAATATGGAAAAAATGAAATTATTTTATAATTTTATAATTATTTATAGTTATATATTTCATTATTATTTTTAAGTGCAATAGAATTTAAAAGAGTTTTAGTTAAAAATTCAACTTTTTGAAATGTATATCAATGGCATTAGTGCTTATCACAATAATGAAATGTTCGCTGTTGAAAATTTATCGAAAAATTTTATAGAATTTTTGGACAATCTAAATAATCTCCACTTTAATTTGTTAATATCAGTTAAAAGCTATTGAGCAAAACCAATTGTGCAATTTGTGTAATAGTACGAATAACGAGAAAAATAATCCCAGTAAATTCGGCGGTCAGTGATCAGACAGCGTTGAATGGCCAGGAGGAGGCCTGCAATAAGTAAACAATACATACACACATATCCAACGCTTTCAGAGTTCGAGTGTCCGAGCTCGCCGCGGGGCAGTTTAACGTGCGGTCAATTATGTGCAATTAATTCGTTGCTTGGCCTTTTAATCGAATTTTCTCTTGCATTCTCCTGCATTGGTCTATGTGCTCAATTGTGCAATCGTGACTCTTGCGGGCGTCTCAATGAATGAAATTCCGTTTGTACGTCTAGTTTAAACGTACTCGCGTTCAGTAATATATATACAATCATAATAAAGTTTGTTGCTGAATAATACGGTATTATTGAAAATCAATAAATTTATATATGCAAAAAAAAAATATAATATAATCCCTAATAGAGAAGAATATTACACAATGCATATAAACTTAACGACTTCGTCGTTAGATTATTATATATATCAATTTAATATATAATGGTAAGAGTTAAATATGTGAATTTTACACTTTATTAATTCTTTTTCCCAAGGGGAATATAAGATACAAAAGCTCCTTAGTTTCAAAATATGTTTATCCGCACCAAATTGCGTTCTGCATAGATTTTCTAAATGCAAAACGAGTACGAAAGCTTTTGCAAATCACTGGTTAATCGCATTAAAGATACTCTTCATAAGTGTATTAATAATAAAAATGATTGTGCGTCCTTTGGACTGAAAAGCTGGATAAATCGAGAAAAAGCGATATGATGTGTTCAGAGTCGTGGCTGTTAAAAAGTCCGCATCGATTTACTAATTACGATACTAGATAACTTATTTAGACTCACAATCGCAATAGCAGATGTTTGATCCAAATATCTTCTTCTTCTTCTTAACAATAAAGGTGAGAAAAAAACACGCGCGATAATCACTTTTCACAGGAATCTCAATCACGGATGCTCATAATCGGTTGTTTCGTAATGATTTGGCTGATCGAGATAATAAATATAACAATATCTCACATTAAATATCAATTTAAGAATAAAACTTTCAAATTAATTTTAAATTAGATTTGATAAACGTTCTAATTATAATAACGATATAAACAAATTGTGCAATCTTACATTAGAACAATTAATGAAATCGGTGGCTTGTCAATACAATTTTTTACGCTGTTAATATCATTAATTATATTTCTTTAAAACAAAAATTTCTTTTCTAGAATGTAATTATATAATTCAATGATAATAAAGCTTTTCTATTTATTATTCATCATGTTAATAACCTTACAACTCTTATAAGATATTAAATAAATAAAAATTGTAAAAGAATAATAGAAAGAATGTTTAATTAAATTAAATTTTTTTTATATACAAAAAAAATCTTTGCTTTTACAAAAAAAATGTTAATCGTACGCATTTATCATTTTTTAATTAATCGCCTTCATCATTATAGGACGATCATACTATGGATTACGAATGAAATTGGATCGCGAACTTCGTAGTGCATTAATAGGATAACTTCCATTCTCGAAGGATATCTAGTTAGTTTAGATCGGACTTGAACAGTATTCAACCGCGATCACTATTAATGCGACAAACGAATTCGTATTTACACAAATCCTCTTTTATATGAAGGTGATATTGATCAAAAATTGATCGATTATTAACTCTATTACATAAATGATTTTCGCGCAATAAAAATAATTTTGAGTGTAATATTGTATATAATGTTAAATTATTCATTTAAATTTTAAAATTATAAAATTATTCTTAAAATTCTTTTTATTCTAAAAATTTTTCAGAAAAACATTTGTAACATATTTAGCGAGAGTAAAAATAATTCTATCAAAATTATTATAAAATTAATTGAATTTTCGCAAACTTTGAACTTTTTCCTCCAACTTTTCTCAAATTAACTAACGATTCATAAAGTATTGATCGCTCAGACTTAACGCATCATTAGAGTTCTTAACTCACAATTAATTTCCTCTAAACATCACCGGCCAATCACAAACTTTGCTCACGTCGTTATACGGCTAACTTCAATCCTCAGAGAACTACGCAATCTTCTCGCAAGAGTTCTCTAAGGCTCAATAAGGATCATCGACGAATAGAGAATTATTCTGTCAAGTCGTGTGCTGCAGTTAACGTTGACCGTCCACGGAATAATCTTGCGTGACAATCATTTCCTCTCATCAATTAATCGTTATCTGCGACTTGTTGATCTCTCACTCTTAATCTCATAATGACTTTATTCCAAAGTTTCGACATGCATTGTCGATTAAATTGCACTTGCTGATTGATTCTTCTGTACGAATCTAATTTCTGATTTGTGAATTCTTTCACTTCAAAATAATAGTTTGTAAATCATAAATTTGTGTATATAATTAACAAATTTTAATATATGTTCATGTATCACGCTATGTTATTTCAAATGACTTTTTATCACTTCTTTCTTGAATTCGACATAATATTCTAAAAAAAAAAAAAAAAAAAAAAATTTTAATTAATAATATTAATCATTTATCTCACAGCTATTATAACTTGACAATCTAATTTAAATATGATATGTAGGTAATTAAATGAAACTATTTACGAACGTTCAAAAGAATTATCAGCTTATTGCGAAAATATTCATTGATAATTCATTGATAATTCTTGTATACTACTCTCTTTCTATTTATCACAAATAATTCTATAATAAGTGTCACAATGATTCAAATAAATTTTTAATAGAACATAAAGCCACCAATTTCTATCTCTAATGTATTCTCTCGATCACCGCATCTTCCTATCCTTTAATCCTCTTGCCTTGACACTTTTCAAAGATACTCTCGTTCTCCAGTTACGCGCCGTTGTTCGTTTACCAATTAACCGATCCCATTACCTCCACGATCTCGTCCCCAATACACTGCCGCAAATTCTCTCTCTCTCTCTCT